>NC_073635.1:58808484-59111515 GCF_029407905.1 Bubalus kerabau
ACCGTTCTGCTGATGCAGGAGATATAGGTTCAATCCCTGGGTCAGGAAGATCCCTTGGAGGAGAGCAACCCACTCAAGCATTCTTGCTTGGAGAATCCCATGGATAGAGGAACATGGTGGGCTGAGGTCCATGGGGTCACAAAGAGTCAGACGTGACTAAAGTGACTTAGCACACAACATGCATGTGTTAATAAATTCATTAATAAATTCAAATCCATACATTCAAATGGATTTGGGAAGATCATCTTTGATTTGTGTATACTACTACTAAGTCACTTCAGTCGTGTCCGACTCTGTGCGACCCCATGGACGGCAGCCCACCAGGCTCCCCCGTCCCTGGGATTCTCCAGGCAAGAACACTGGAGTGGGTTGCCATTTCCTTCTCCAATGCATGAAAGTGAAAAGTGAAAGGGAAGTTGCTTAGTCGTGTCCGACCCTCAGTGACCCCATGGACTGCAGCCTTCCAGGCTCCTCCATCCATGGGATTTTCCAGGCAACAGTACTGGAGTGGGGTGCCATTGCCTTCTCCAATAGAAGGATATAAAATATTTTTATTCCCTGTATTATAATAAGAAATCATTGGATTAATTTTGAAAAATCGTACTTTCCTTTAAAACTAGTAAAGGCCAGCAGATACAAAGAAACTTAAAAAGAAACTCTAGTCAGTTAACACTTCCCAGATTAAGCAAAGGATGAGAGGTTTTAATTCTTGAATCCAGAGACTAATCTAGCCTATCACAAAAAATGACCAAACTTTTGACAACTTCTAGAAATTTTGTGGTTTTAGCTCTTTCATGTAAGTTCTGTTCCATTTTGAGTTCCATATAATTGTGTATTATATGAAGTATAAAAACATATATGAATATTCAGTTGTTTCAGCATCATTTACTAAGAAGAGTATTATTTTTCTTCATTTGTTTATCTTGGCACCTGATTAAAAATCAGCTGACCATATGAATCTGGGTCTATATTGGGAAAGGTCATGGAGAGGATGTGACAGACAGTTGATACAGAAGTTGAGTGAGTGAAGTCGCTCAGTCGTGTCTGACTCTTTGCAACCCCATGGACTGTAGCCTACCAGGCTTCTCCGTTCATGGGATTTTCCAGGCAAGAGTACTGGAGTGGGTCGCCATTTCCTTCTCCAGGACGATATCACTAAGTTCTGGCAATTTTGCCTCACCAGTGTCCTTTCAATCCATATAGTTCTCTCCTTCTCAGCTGCCACCACCCCAGTCCAAAACATCATCGACCCTCCCTGGACTTATGCAACAGCCTCTTTAATGATCTTCCAGTTTCTACTCTTGCTCCCTCTACAATCTGTTCTCCACGATAGCCATTGAACTAAAAATGCAAATCTTATCATTTCACTTCCCTCCTTAACCCTTCAAAGTGTACCCTGCTTTTATAATAGAACCTGAAAGCCTTATCATGTCCATGGACACAGAAGTTAGACCTGGGCAATTAGAAGCACATCACCACCTAACCTGTCCTTGGAATGTGCATTCTGCCCACTTTTCCCCACAGTGGGAACCCTTTTCCAGGAAGCGGCCTTGAGAGAGCAGTATGTTGTTGTTCAGTCGCTATGTCGTGTGTGACCCCTCTTTTGTGACCCCATGGACTGTAGCCCACCAGGGTCTTCTATCCTTTGGGATTCTCCAGGAAAGGGTATTGGAGTGGGTTGCCATTTCCTTCTCTGAGTGTGTTGTTGAGACTATCAATTGTTATGCAGGAGTAAACCCAATTAAAGCTTTTGTATAAACTCTTACTCATCAGGGAGATAGGTGAGGTGAAGTGATTGACTCATTTTCTGGCCTCCCAAGACAAACTTGTATGCCAGTTTCTTTGCTTATTAAAACTACCACCCTCCAATCCGGAGTAATCTGCCTTTTTCTTTGATTTCTCACCGCCCCTCGTGCATAAGGATCAGCTTCATATTTCACCTGGGAAGCTTCCCAGATTGCGAACCAACAGTCTATTTTATATGCATTCCTCTGTTCTATTGATTTTAATGTCTACTCTTTTGTCAATACCCTTATTTAACATTGCTTTATTGTATAAGTATTGAAATTAGGTAATGCAAATTCCTCAACCAGTATGTCTCCATTTGTTAAGGTCCTCTTTAAATTTCCTTGGCAATGTTTTGCAGGTTTTGGAGTTCAAGTTCTGCACATTTTTCATTAAATTTATTGTGAACTGCTTTCTAAAGTCATTGCAGATGGAGGCTTTTATTTTGTTCTGTGTTCAATCTTGTTATTCATTTATCAAATGTGTAGTTCGATCTTCTCTTTCATTCTTGAAATTTTTAGTGATTATATTCTCTGTTTTATTTTAAATAACAAAGCTACATTTTTATCCATCTCTTCACCTTTTTTAAGCAGCATATTTGTCTTATTTGATTAATGTCTGCATTTTATTTTATTTCTACTATCTACATTGTGATTGATTTATTCTTCATGTTATTTCTAGCTTCATGTTCAAGGGACATAGATCACTGATTTTTAAACTTTTTTTTAAATTTAAAAGAACATAAATACCTAATATGAACATTGAAATTTTATCCAAGTATTGCTTTAATAGACCTAAATGATTTGATATGTGCTGTTTTTATCATTGTTCAAAATATTTTTGATGTTTTTCTTTGACACATAATTTATTTAGAAATCAGAATGTACTTCTGATTTTAGAATTGTTTTACTTTGCTGATATCTAAATTACTATTATTTTATGTTTAGAGCTCTTTCTCTCCAGTGTATTCTTTAATATACTGAGACTTACTTCATGACTGGCATATATTCTGTCCTACTGCTAGTGTGATGATGTGTACTTGAAGAGAATGTCAATTTGTAAAGTCTGTAGTTTGGGAGTTTGGTGTCCCATAAATGTTAATTACGGTCTGTGATTGATTGTATCATTCAGATTTTCTGTGTCCATACTGAAATTATGTCAAGTTACTATATCAGTTACTAAGAGGGGGAAGTTAATATCATTCAGTGTGATTTTACTGTCAGTGTTCACTCTATATACTTTACATTTCTGACATTAAATACAAATACGTTTATAATTGTTATAACTTCCTAATATGTTAACCATTTATCAATAGTGAGTATTATTTTTGCATTAAGGTTTGTTTTGTTTTTTGGGCTTTTAACATTTCAGCCAGACTCTCATGCCTGTGTTTTCCTGAGCATGATATATATTTTATAGCTCATTATTTTTACCTGTCTGTGTCAATATATTGTAAGTTCATTTCTTATAGGCAGTGTATAGTTGCATATTCTTTTTCTTAGGCAGTCTAGCAATTTCTGTCTTTATTAGGGAGTTTAACACATTTAATTAATGTTTGCCGATATGGTTATTTTAGGGTCTGCTGTCTTGTTTGTTTTTTGTTTCTTTCTTATTTGTTTTCTTATTCTGTCTTCTTTTGGTTTCTCAGTTTGTCTTTTACTGTCTACATGTATGCTAACGACTATTTTACTGTCTACATGTATGCTAATGACTATTGTTAATATTCAATTTTTATTAATTAGGTTTCTAGCCATATCTTTTGGAGAAGGCAATGGCACCCCACTCCAGTACTCTTGCCTGGAAAATCCCATGGATGGAGGAGCCTGGTGGGCTGCAGTCCATGGGGTTGCTAAGAGTCAGACATGACTGAGTGACTTCACTTTCACTTTCATGCATTGGAGAAGGAAATGGCAACCCACTCCAGTGTTCTTGCCTGGAGAATCCCAGGGATGGGGGAGGAGCATGGTGGGCTGCCATCTATCGGGTCGCACAGAGTCAGACATGACTGAAGCGACTTAGCAGCAGCAGCCACATCTTTTATAATATGTTTTAGTAGTTTCTTTGGATATTGAAATATTTATTGTTGACATCACAATTTATTAGCATTAGTATTAAATTATATTAGGATATATATTGAAAATTCACAATCATGTATTTCCTTTTTCCACTCTGAAGTGTTACATAGTGTATATATATATTTTCATCATTGTAAACCCATAGGCTTTAATTTTAAAAAGAACTAAATATAACAAAATTATACATAGTCCTTTATATTTATCTACATGAGTACATGTATATTGTCACCCAGCTTATTTAATTTTTATATAGAGTACATCATGAGATATGCTGGACTGGATGAAGCACAAGCTGGAATCTAGATTGCTGGGAGAAATATCAGTAACCTCAGATATGCAGATGACACCACCCTTATGGGAAAAAGCAAAGAACTAAAGAACCTCTTAATGAAAGTGAAAGAGGAGAGTCAAAAAGTTGGCTTAAACCTCAAATTTCAGAAAACTAAGATCATGGTATCTGGTCCCATCACTTCATGGCAAATAGATGCAAAAACAATGGAAACAGCAACTTTAATTTTTTGGGTTCCAAAATCACTGCAGATGGTGACTTGCTGCCATGAAACTGAAAGACACTTGCTCCTTGGAAGAAAAGTTATAACCAACCTAGACAGCAAATTAAAAAGCAGAGACATTACTTTGCTAACAAAGGTCCATCTAGTCAAAGCCATGGTTTTTCCAGTAGTCATGTATGGACGTGAGAGTTGGACTATAAAGAAAGCTAAGCACCAAAGAATTGATGCTTTTGAACTGTGATGTTGGAGAAGACTCCTGAGAGTCCCTTGGACTGCAAGGAGATCCAACCAGTCCATCCTAAAGGAAATCAGTCCTGAATATTCATTGGGAGGACTGATGCTGAAGCTGAAACTCCAATGCTTTGGCCACCTGATGTGAAGAACTAACTCATTTGAAAAGACCCTGATGCTGGGAAAAATTGATGGCATTAGGAGAAGGGGATGACAGAGGATGAGATGGTTGGATGGCATAACCGACTCAATGGACGTGAGTCTGCGTAAACTCTGGAAGTTGGTGATAAACAGGGAGGCCTGCCATGCTGCAGTCCATGAGGTTGTAAAGAGTCGGACAGGACAGAGCAACTGAACTGAACTGAACTGAACATGTGCACAACAGCCTTTGCTCTTCATTTGTTTATATATATCACAGTTGTGACCTAACACAATTTCATTTCAGCCTCAAAAATTTACTTTAGAGTATATCTGTAGTACAGGTATACTGGTGATAATTTTTTTTAATATTTACTTATTTACTTACCTACATACTTGTAATTTCTTCAAGATGATAGAGCAACTAAACATTATGAATTATTTATATTCCATTTCCTTTGATTAACTTTAGCTCTATATTTGTTTCATTTCAACGATTACTCTGGATCATATATTACTGTGCAGTATTTAATCTTAAGTTACAGAAGTCTAATACAAATTAATTTAATTAACTATTACCAGGTAATACAAGTAGTTCAGAAAAATTATCAGCTAACAAATCCTATTTTTACTTAAGATAAATCTCTGCTTTAACCATGTAACATTATGGGGAAATAAAATAGAAGAGCCAGACTTTAAAAATATTTGGAACAAAAACTCTAATCCTGTTGACTGTTTAATGTTAATAGATGATATGAGAGGAAAGAAAAGAATAAATTATGGAGAAGATGAAAAATGATCAAACTCAGTAAAAAGAAAAAAAGGCTAAAGAGAGTAGGACAAAAGTAAATATCACAAAATACACAGGGGAAAAAACTTGGGAAATTATAAGAAATAATATACCTTAAATATCAAATAAAAATATTTTATACTTTCCTATATTGAGATATTCAGTTGGAAAATGACACATACTGTGCTTACATCTAAACAGAAATACATTTCCATTATATGCCTACAAGCCTGTATTTTTCTGTGATGACATTTATAATATCTTTTCTGACAATTTAAACAACTTGACCAAAATAAAAATTAGGTAAGCTAAGTTAAATTGAAATATTATTCCCTTAAACTATAGATGACATAATCCTAGAATTAAGAAATAGATACAAGAGATGAGATGGAAATCACTAAGATCCACAGTTTCATAAGATACCACAATATTCAATTCAAACCTTATGGTAGATTTAACAGCCTAAGCTGAAATATATTTATAATAATGAAAAAATATCATATTTTACTTTTATAATAGTTTGAATTTTTTCTTAATTAAATTGTATTTATTTGTTGCTTTCCCATGTAGTAAGCTTGGAATTTTTCTCATCTTTATGCTAAAATTTCTAAAAATGCAAATTTCAACTTAGTACAAAAAGTGTTGCTGCTAAGTCACTTCAGTCGTGCCCAACTCTGTGTGACCCCATAGATGGCAGCCCACCAGGCTCCCCCGTGCCTGGGATTCTCCAGGCAAGAACACTGGAGTGGGTTGCCATTTCCTTCTCCAATGCATTAAATTAAAATGAAAAATGAAAGTGAAGTCGCTCAGTCGTGTCTGACCTTCAGCGACCCCATGGACTGCAGCCTTCCAGGTTCCTCCGTTCATGGGATTTTCCAGGCAACAGTATTGGAGTGGGGTGCCACTGCCTTCTCCAACAAAAAGTGTTAGGTTTCTGTTATTAACCATATGTGGGTTTTTAGTCAAGGGAATTGGTGGCTGTACTGTTTTCTTCTTTAGATAGTCTCTTTTATATCACAAAGTTTATAAATCTCAAATATACGTTTTATGGAATCTTTTCAGGTAGAATTTCTGTTTAGAATCTGATAACAAAGGCTACTTACATGATTTGGAAGAGGGAATTGAAAAGGAAACCATTGTTGCTCTTGAGCCATTGGGGTAGGCGTGGTTTGAGGATAGAAGGCTAAAGCCTTGTTTGCTGGCAACTTTGTTTGGAGTCTACCTGCTCATTAGGCACCTCAGTGCTTTGCACAGATCAGATCATTAACAGATGTGTCCTCTGATTCCTGCAACCCCTGTGCCTTTAGATTTGTTGAAGCTAGTGGAGATCTTCCTTAACTCTTGCTTACAAAATCCTAGCAGCGATTTTGTAAAGCCTCTCCATTAGTGCATGCTAAGTCGCTTAGTCATGTCTGACTTTCTGCGACCCCATGTGTTGTACTCCACCAGGCTCCTCTGTCCATGGGCTTCTCCAGGCACGAATACTGGAGTGCGTTGTCATTCCTTTTTCCAGGGGACCTTCCTGACCCAGGGATTGAACCTTGGTCTCCTGCATTGTAGGCAGATTCTTTACCATCTGAGCCTCCAGGGAAGCCCTTCTTCTTTAGAGGAGACAGCAAACAACTGCTGCTGCTGCTACTGCTAAGTCACGTCAGTCGTGTCCGACTCTGTGTGACCCCAAAGATGGCAACCCACCAGGCTCCCGTCCCTGGGATTCTCCAGGCAAGAACACTGGAGTGGGTTGCCATTTCCTTCTCCAATGCATGAAAGGAAAAAGTGAAAGTGAAGTCTCTCAGTCGTGTCCGACTCTTCGCGACCCCATGGACTGTAGCCTACCAGGCTCCTCTGTCCATGGGATTTCCCAGGCAAGAGTACTGGAGTGGGTTGCCATTGCCTTCTCCGCAAACAACTGGAAAATAGACAAAAAAACTGTTCTGGTTGCCAAGTAACCCAACAGAGAATATCCCAGTTCTTTGCTACTCTTTACTGCAATTCTTTTGTTTTGTTTGATTTCCTACAAGCTGCTCTCCAGTTTCCAATCACACCTAGCTCTATCAGATGCCTTTGTCCCTGACTATCATACCACCTTGCTGTCATCAAAGTGAGCAATGACTTCTTCATTACTAAATTCAGTGATCAGTGATTATTGTTTATCTCACTTGACAGTTCAACTCCCTTTGACCTACTTATTTTACTTGACTTCCAAAATACTATATTTTCTTAGTTTTTCTTCTATCTCATTAGCTGCTCCTTTGAAATCTCTTTGCCTGTTTTGACTATTCAACCAGTGTTCCAAACTTCTCCCCAGGGTTCTCTTTTCTATGTATTTTGACTGTCTTGATGATCTCATCCCATCTCATAATTTTATTTATTTATGTATTTTGACTGCACTGCATGGCTCATGGGTTCTTAGTTCCTCAACTAGGAGTTGATCCCATGCCCCTTGCAGTGAAAGTGTGGAGTCTTAATCACTGGACCTCAAGGGAATTCCCCCATTGCATAATTTTAAATCTGTCTATAATGGTTATTTATATTTCTTTCCAAAAATTCTCAACTTATTTATATACATAAATGCCTACTGGAGATATCCACTCAAATACCTAATAAACAATTTAAATCTGGCATGCCCCAATCTGTAATGCTCTGCTGCACTTTCAGATTTTCCTATTACAATATTAGTAAATCTGCCTTTCAAGTTGTTCAGATGAAGGTCTTTGGTGAAATGTTTAATCTCCTCTTTAAGTCAAACCCTATGCCTAGGCTTTCATGAAAAAATGCCTCTACGTTTAAAACATATCTTGAATCCAACTGCCTTTTACACTCTTCACTTTGACCACCCTGGTCTTAGCCACTATTTTCTCACTTGAATTACCACAATGGGTAGTATATCCCCCTGCTTCCAGTTTTATCTTCCATGGTCTATTGTAAACACAGGCCAGCCAAACTGATTTTAATCATAGTGCAAATTGTGTTTCTTTTGTAGTCAAGACCTCCATGGCCCTTTGTTCAGCACAAATAAAACCTTAAATCCTCATAATCTCCCCAAATCCTTTCCCCACCAATTACATATCTATTTTTCTCCCTGAATTCCATTGTAATCACAATGCCCTGCCTTTTATCCCCTTTTGCCAATCATACAAGAAATTCTATCTTTATGACTGTATAATTCCTTTTAGTATCATTAGTCATCTGAAATTCACAGTGCCAATGTCTTTTCTCAGGTTCTTAAATGTTTTGCCTGGATTATTATAAATCTCCAATTTCTTTTCTAATCTCTAGATTTTTGTTATTGCAATTAATGTATACCTTACATGACATAATGATCTTCCTAAATTATAAATCTGATCTGGTAAAGCCATTGTTCAAAAACATCAAATTATATTCCACACATTTGAAGAAAGGCTTTCAGCATATTTTTTACAGTTGAGTCTCTTCAGCTCTATAACCTTTTTTTTTTTTTGACCATTATGCTGATTTCTTCATTGATAGAATATATTCTGTAATTTCACACTTCAAGACTTCTGCCTAAGTTACTGCTCTTGCTGGACGCCTTCCTTATTTCTCAGTTTTCATCTTTCTCACTTTGGCCTAGATCAATTTATTATTTAACTGATTATCTAAGAAGCCTTTTTGAGTTATCCAGTACCCCTGAGAAGCATTTAAACTTGTGTTGATGGTATTAACAATGATCTCCTTAGAAGATAAGGACCCTTTTTAAAAAAGTAATCACAATCCTTAGTATTACATAGAGTTTTCCTAAGAAATTAAATGACCTAAATAGTGTGTCATCTTGTCAATTTCCCCATTAGCAGCATAGTGATAATATTTAGCCTATCTGCCTTCACCATTGATAGACATAAGTAAGATGTGTCAGGGGAGTTCGTAGATTTCCCAGTTCTGTCTCGCTGCAGCAAAAATGTAAAGCAAGGGATGGAACAGTGTTACAGCTCAGTTTTATTTGGCAAGCAAAGGAAAATACATCTTCCAGGCGTGAGGACTGGCCTACTCAAAAGACGCGAAGAGAAGAGAGGCCCCGGCTCAATTTTAGCTCCTCTTTTTATACGTTTTTTATCCTCCCCCTGATCCTGCCCTATGTAAACTGGGATGGCCAGGAGGGCTGTTGAACTGAAGTTCTCACTCCGGTTCTTGGACCTTCCTTTGTTCTCTTTTCACAGGCTTTTTCCTTTCTTTGTCTTTTAACCACCACCATTATGGACTCCTTTTTCCCATTTTAACTCCCTAACAGATGCATGTGCTATACTTTCTCAACTGGTAAGCTTGATAAAAATGTCAGTGCTATTCCCTGAGATGTCCCTTTCCTGAAGAAACCTCTATTGATATTGGAAAGCTATAGCAGAATAATGAAGGGGAGTTTTTTCTTGAATTTTTGAACATAGACCAAAAAGGGTAAGTTTGTTAGTGTATTTTTGATTGACAAAAGCCATTCCTGGTGTTGCTATCTAGCATAATACCTCAAGATTCATCCAAGTTCTCACAAATGACAACATTTCTATTTTCAAGGCTCAATAATATTACATTGTACATATATACAACATATTTTCTTTGTCCATTTTTCCACTAATGAACACTTAGGTTGCTTCCATGTTTTGGCTACTGTGAATAATGCAACAGTAAACGTGTGAGAGTACAAATATCTTTTTGAGTTAGTGATTTCTGTTTCTTTCAGATAAATAGCCTGAAATGTAATTGGCAGATCATATATTAATTCTATTGTTTACTTTTTTGAGGAACCTCCATACTGTTTTGCATCATGGCTGCTCCAATTAACATTCCCATCAACAATGAAAAAGTGTTCCCTTATCTCCACAGCTTTACCAACAACACTTGTTATTTCTTCCCTTATTGAGAATAGCCATTCTAACAGCTATGAGGAGATAACATGATACTTTCAATTTGAATTTCCCTCTGTTTTAGTGATGTTTAGCATGTTTTCAAGTACCTGTTGCCCATCTGTATATCTTCTTTGGAAAAGTATCTATTCATCCTCTGCCCATTGTTTAATTGGATTGTTTGCTTTTGTGCTATTGAATTGAGTTCTTAATGTATTTTGAATATTAATGCCTTATTGAATACATGATTTGCCAGTATTTTCTCCTGTTTCATAAGCTTTTTTATGTTGATTATGGTTTCTTTTTGCTGTGCAGAAACTTTTTAGTTTTATGTAATCCAACTGGTTTACTTGTGGGGTTTTTTATCTTGCTTTTAGTGTCAAATCCAAGAAAAAAAAAAAAATCACCAAGACTGTAGTCAAGGAGCTAATTATGTTTTCTTCTAGGAGTTTTACAGTTTCAAGTCTCATGTTCTAATCTTTAATCCATTTTGAGTTAATTTTTGTATAAATAGTGGCCCATTTTAATTTTTTCTCTGTCCAGTCTTCCCAACACAACTTGTAGAAGACACTGCTCTTTCCCCAAAGCATATTCTTGGTTTCTTTGTTGTAAATTAATAAACCATATATGTGTGGGTTTATTTCTGGAGTTTCTTTTCTGTTCTCTTTTGTCCACTGATCTCTTCAGTTCAATTCAGTTGCTCAGTTGTGTCCGACTCTTTGTGACCCCCATGGACTGCAGCATGCCAGGCCTCCCTGTCCATCATTAACTCCTGGAGCTTACTCAGACTCATGTCTATCGGGTCGGTGATGCAATCCAACAATCTCATCTCTGTCATCCCTTTCTCCTCCCGCCTTCAGTCTTTCCCAGCATCAGGGTCTTTTCAAATGAGTCAGTTCTTCGCATCAGGTGGCCAAAGCATTGGAGTTTCAGCTTCAGCATCAGTCTTTCCAATGAATATTCAGGACTGATTTCCTTTAGGATTGACTGGTTGGATCTCCTTGCTGTCCAAAGTACTCTTAAGTTTTCTCCAAACACCACAGTTCAAAAGCATCAATTCTTTGGTGCTCAGCTTTCTTTGTAGTCCAACTCTCATATCTGTACATGACTACAGGAAAAACCATACTTTGATTAGATGGACTTTTGCTAGCAAAATAATGTCTCTGCTTTTTAATATACTGTCTAGGTTGGTCATAGCTTTTCTTCCAAGGAGCAATCATCTTTTAATTTAATGGCTGCAGTCACCATCTGCAGTGATTTTGGGGCCCTCCAAAATAAAGTCTCTCACTGTTTCCATTGTTTCTCCATCTATTTGCCATGAAGTGATGGGACCAGATACCATGATCTTAGTTTTCTGAATGTTGAGTTTTAAGTCAATTTTTTCACTCTCCTCTTTCCCTTTCATCAAAATTCTCCTTAGTTCTTCCTCATTTTCTGCCATAAGAGTGGTGTCATCTGCATATCTGAGGTTATTGATATTTCTCCCAGCAATCTTATTCCAGCTTGTGCTTCATCCAGCCTGGCATTTTGTATTATCTCTATGTCTGTATGTCTGTATTTATACCATTACCATGTTTTTTTGATTCCTATATCTTTAAAATCCAGTTTAAGATCAGTAAGTGTGATGCCCCCAGCTATATTCTTATTTCTCAACATTGACTGACTATATGGGTTTTTTGTGGCTCCATACAACTTTTTGAATTGTTTTATTTATGTGAAAAGTGCCATTGAAATTCTGATAGGAATTATACTGAATTTGTAGATTTCTTTGGGTAGTATGGAAAACAGTATTGATTCTTCAACTCCATGAGCATGAATATAGTTTTTCATGAGTTTTTTTCAATTTATTTCATCAGTGTCTTGAATTTTTCAGTTGTACATGTCTTTTGCTTACATTTTGAAAAAAATGATTTATACACATATTTTAAACATTAAAAGATGCTTACTCCTTGGAAGAAAAGTTATGACCAACCTAGATAGCATATTCAGAGAAGGTAATGGCACCCCACTCCAGTAATCTTGCCTGGAAAATCCCATGGATGGAGGACCCTGGTAGGCTGAAGTCCATGGGGTCTCTAAGAGTCGGACATGACTCAGCGATTTCACTTTCACTTTTCACTTTCATGCATTGGAGAAGGAAATGGCAACCCACTCCAGTGTTCTTGCCTGGAGAATCCCAGGGACAGGGGAGCCTGGTGGGTTGCCGTCTATGGAGTCACACAGAGTCAGACACGACTGAAGCGACTTAGCAGATAGCATATTGAAAAGCAGAGACATTACTTTGCCAACAAAGGTTCGTCTAGTCAAGGCTATGGTTTTTCCAGTGGTCATGTATGGATGTGAGAGTTGGACTGTGAAGAACACTGAGTGCTGAAGAATTGATGCTTTTGAACTGTGGTGTTGGAGAAGACTCTTGAGAGTCTCTTGGACTGAAATAAGATCCAAACAGTCCATTCTAAAGGAGACCAGCCCTGGGATTTCTTTGGAAGGAATGATGCTAAAGCTGAAACTCCAGTACTTTGGCCACCTCATGCGAAGAGTTGACTCATTGGAAAAGACTCTGATGCTGGGAAGGATTGGGGGCAGGAGGAGAAGGGGACGACAGAGGATGAGATGGCTGGATGGTATCACTGACTCAATGGATGTGAGTCTGAATGAACTCTGGGAGTTGGTGATGGACAGGGAGGCCTGGCGTGCTGCGTTTCATGGGGTTGCAAAGAATCAGACACGACTGAGTGACTGAACTGAATATTATTTAAAAGAAATATTATCTATTAATATGAAAAGAATGTCCATTAAAAATTCCATTGATGATTACTGCTATGAAACCTCATTCTTGGAATTGACCAAGAATTCCTAAGCTTTGTCAAGATCTGATGGTTACTTTGACCCTTGGTTTGAGGATCTCATTGTCTGGTAATTCTAAATGGTGATAGATTAATATATTCAGATTATGTGAGAAGATATGTAGAGGAATTCATTTGAGAGATGAAAAATGGGAGAAAATGTCAACCCTCTCATTATTTTTAAGAAGGAAAGTGCCCCAGAAATAGCTAACTGTAAAACAATATTGATAAGTATTAGTACTTGTATTTTTCTTGTGCACTGAAAAATAAAACATAACAAGCAATAAATTCAAATTATGCATATTCCTGAAAATCTTTCAGAATATGGGCAATGAAGAAAAAGACTATACCTCTGTCAAAAGAATTTTGAGAACTTATAAAATAATTTATTTTATATTGCTTTCTCTCATTTTATTTAGTTTTTAAGATTCTTAGATTACATTTTAAACTCTTATTAAATCAGACTTGGAAAATTGCATGAATAAAAATTATACTTTGTTACAATTTTTACTGAGTAATATTCTATTTTTGCTATAGAATTTAGGTAAAGAATAAATATTTTATTTGACAGTTTGTCACAAAGTCTCTGAAAATTTAGAAAATTAGATTTCAAGTTGACAAAATAATTTCAAAAATGACTTTTAAGGCTTTGTGTATATATATTATTTCCCTTTCTTAAAAGCAGTTAAAAAGAAAATGCTTTTCTGCTCATCATTTTTATGACATATATGGGAAATATTTTGAAATTTCTTTCCTTCCATTTGAAATAGTAATAATGGAGAGAGGAATAATACTGTTTATACATGGCTCAACCACAGATTTGTGCTTGTAATTTTTGATTGAATATCAAATCATAGGTCAAGTGCTAAAAGTGTGAATATTAGTGAAAATTTAGAGTTACAGGATTTACACTTTTATTAGGATCAAATATGCCAAATTATACAATGAGTTTGGCAAATACAATGATTTCAGATGGACAGTCAGTGATTTAGGGGGGTATAATGCATCTGCTCTTATAGCAACACTTTAACCCCTACAATGTGCATTAAATATTCTAATGTAACTGTAACTTTGAACTATATACTCATGCCTTACAAGCCATATATATGTGTTTAGTCGCTCAGTGGTGTCTGACTCTGTGACCCTATGGGGATTCTTCAGGCAAGAAAACTGGAGTGAGTTGCCATGCCCCAGTCCAGGAGATCTTCCCAACCCAGGGATAGAACCCAGGTCTCCTGCACTGCAGGCAGATTCTTTACTGTCTGAATCATGAGGGAAGCCCAAATATTTATTTACATGTAAAACAATGTGAAATCAAATCTGGCCCATAGGAAAAAGACTTTCATATCACAGGTATTTCTGTGAACCAACGTTATTTTGCAATTAAATGCCAAAGGAAGTAAAATAAACTTTCATTATCACCCATTCCCATGACAAAACCTATGTTAAAAATGTTTTTTAGAATACATTTCTTTAACATAGGTTTTGTGTTTTTTATAAGACCTTATATAATGGACATTGTATCACCAATTCAATGGACATGAATCTGAGCAAACTTTGGGAGATAGTGAAGGATAGAGGAGGTTGGTGTGCTATAGTCCATGGTGTTATAAAGAGTTGGACATGACTTAGTGAGTGAACAACAATAAGAACAAATATAATGAAGTGTTATATTTGCTATCAATCATGCAAGTGTTTAAAATTCAAAGTAATATAAAAAGAATGTCATAGACCATGAACTGTCCAAAGTTTATCAGTATATAAAAATCTTGTTATTATATGATGGCTGTTACAATATTCATAGTTAATTTCCAAATAGGAAATATATTGAGTTTACAGAAAGAAAATAACTTGTTTCTCCAAAATTTAATGATGGTTTCCTGCAGCATGTTAAATGTGAATGATGCTGCAAAGGAGGCATATAATAATTTGAGAAAGGTAGTTGAAGATATACCTTGTGAACAAAGAGCCAGACCCGGTATGTTTATTGACTTGCTTAAATGAGGAGATGACAGAGAAAAAAGTTTTTCTCTTATTCATATGATTTAGATAATATACTCATGGATACAAAATCTGTCTTTAACATTTCCTAGCTTTGTAAGCTTGGACAAAGAAACTATTTGTTCTTTACCTGGAAAATAGGGAAAGATTTATCTAAAATATACTCATAAGGAAAAAGTGACTTAAAAATCCAACTTGGGAAGCTATGTATATTTAAATTTTCTTTCCCCTTAATTATTTTTGAAATTATTCAGAATTAAGATATAATTCATACCCCATAAAATTTATTCCTTGAAAGCATACATTTAGTTGCAATTTTTAGTATTTTCATAAAGTTGTACAACTGTCACTACTAATTCCAAAATATTTCATCACCCTAAAAAGAGATGCTACCCATTAATAGCTACCCAATTCACCTTTCCATGACCTTGGCAACTCCCAAACTACTTCTTATATCTCTGAATTTGTGTGTTTTGTACATATCCAATTAGTTGAACTCAAATCTATGTAATTCCAGGAAAAATCATCTCTATCAATTTCAGGGAGATACAATCAACTTTAGCTGCATTTTATTGATAGTTATTTTTTAATACATATTTTATTGAGATATAATTGACATTTGTAATATTGTACTGGATTCAGGTGTACAGTATATGATTTGATATATGTGATACATTGTGAAATGATTATCACAAGTTTATTTTTTTTATATTATATATGCCTATATATATGATGTATTATATGGGAGTGTAGCTGATTGACAGTTTGATTGTTTCAGGTACACAGCAGAGTGACTCAATGAAACATAAACATGTATCCATTCTCTCTCAAATATTCCTCCCATCCAGGACTCCACATAACATTCAGCAGAGTTCTGTACTGTGCTATACAGTAGGTCCTTTTTGGTTATCCATTTAAAATATAGTAGTATGTACATGTTGACCTCAAACTCCCTAACTATCCCATCCCCCTTCCTTTCCCCCATGGTAACCATAAATTTTTATTTAAGTCTATAAATCTGTTTTATAAATAAGTTTGTTTGTATTATTTCTTTGTCGAGTCCCACATATAAAGGATATTATACAATATTTCTCTGAGTTACATTACTCAGTATGACAATCTGTAGGACCACCTGTGTTGCTACAAATGGTATTATTTCATTATTTTTTTATTGCTGGATAATATTTTGTTGTATATAGATACCACATCTTCCTTATCTGGATATATGCCCAGAAGAGGGATTACAAGGTTATATTTTAGTTTTTTAAGCAACTTCCATACTGTTTTCCATAGCGGGCTGTACCAATTTACATTTCCACCAACAGTGCAGGAGAGTTAACTTAATTGTGAAATTTGAATATATGTGTTCCTATGTCTGCTGAAAAACTGTCAACCTATGATTTTTTTATTATTAAACTACATATATAGTTAATTCATTGTCTTGGGTTGGCTTTTATTGATAGGAGGAGTTTACCATGAATTTTTGAACAATTTTTATTTTTGTTTTCTCTCTTAATAAAGTTTATGAGAAAGTGTGAATAGAGAAAAATATCTGGTTCTTTACATCTCTGTTAATGTATTTTATAGTACTCTTAATTTTAATTGATAAAATGTCCTGCTATTAAATTCTATTAAATTAACATTTCCTCATAATCCCTGGTGTTTTCTGCAGTCTAGTGTTGTTTGGAAAATATCTGCTATGCTTATTCTTGTTTCTTTATAGATTAGCTATCTTTGTTCCCAATAAACCATTAGAAATAGTGGAAATGTTTTTTAAATGTGATTTTTAAAGATCACATTTGGCACCTGTTTTTAGGTCAAAGGGGCTCGATGAGTGCCTAACATAATTAATGAAAATAGAAAGATATCAGAGTATAATCAACATATATCTCAAATACAATGCAATACATGTGAGTGACTATATATATATATATATATATACACACACACACATACATATGATAGAATATGCAGAGAGAGAAAGAGAGAGAAAAAATATGTATATATATAGAGTCAGAGACAGGGAAAGAGAAGATGGACAGAGATATGGAAAAAACATATATAAACTACAGATTCGATTTTTAACCTAAATTCTAAATTGTCTGATGAGCATGATGTCATATGAGTTGATCTAGGAAGAATATAGATAGATGGAAAACACATTCAAGAAAATGTATACTTAATAAGAAGATTGGAAACATGATCAGGAGCCTGATCATAAATAGTTATTTTACAACATGATAAGAATTTTAAGTGCCGCAGAAATTCATTGAAGGTGTCATCATGGGACTAACACATTCAGAAGTGTTCTTAAAATAGATCACACTGGGTGAGCAGACAAGCTGAAAGCAAACTCAGGGACAGAAGAAGGGGATGTATTATGATAACCCTTGTGAGAAATCATGACTTGGAATTAAGTTTTGGGGAACAAAACAGAAATGGAGAGAAGTGAATATATTTCAGATAGAAGAGGAGGGATAGACTGGACCTGGGATATATAGAATCTAGAGAATAAATGAAAATGATAACAATGACTTTAAGTAATCAACATGGAATCTGGGGCTAAACAGGATATAAAAACAATGGCTTACAAGTTTGAAGAATGAGAAATAGGGTAGGTGGTTTGAAAAAAAAAAGCAAATTAAATCCTGAGTTATCTTAATTTTGAAATAGCTAATAGAAATTCAAGTTTTAGAAGTCATGTCTGAGGACCAGGTGTGATCAGTTTTATTTACTGAAAACAGTAACATCTAAATTGAAATAGAAAAGATATGTAGGAATTATTCAAACACAGTTACTCTTTAGCCTAACATACTAGACTCCTTGTAAACAGCTTTCTCTGTCCTTTTCAAGCCTATCTCCAAATGGTCATCTTTTTGATTCTTCTGTTCTATCAATATTGATTTATTCAATCTTCTTTCAGAATTAATTGCCTTATGCTACCTTCACCTACGTTTAATCTGCCATTCTAATGAGAGTATTAATAAATCATTTACTGGGGTGGGTTACTATCAGTTATGTATTTAATATATTATTATTAATCTCCTGGTGATGGTTTAGTTTCTAAGTCATGTCCAAGTCCTGCGAACCCATGGACTATAGCCCACCAGGGTACTCTGTCTGTGGGATTTTTCAGGCAAGAATACTGGAGTGGGTTGCCATTTCCTTCTCCAGGGGATCTTCCCAATCCAGGGATCAAACCCCCATCTCCTGCATTGCAGGCAGATTCTTTACCAACTGAGCCACCAAAATAGAATGGAATGATTGTATAACCTCCAAGACATTTTCTAATATATATGTATATAGTCTATAAACATGTAATTTGTCAATATTTTAAGTTGTGAGAGTACAAAGCATATATTTGTGATTTATTTTCAAATCATTGTAATTGTTACATTTCAGAAGCCTAAGTCTTCAAGTAGCTTGTGTCTTGAAGCTATACACTTCACTCTTGCTTTGCTAATGCTAATCCTAGATACTTACCACATGAGTTTATCAATAAGATAAAAGCTTATCAGATTAAGAATGAACAAAATAGTATTGGAATGTAAGTATTCAATGACATGGTGGCTAGCATTATCTCTGTCTTGCTAGCAAATTTCTAACATTTACTTTAGCCAAAGGATAAAGCAATGCGTTTCCGTAAACTAAAGGCTGGTCTGCTTATGGTAGCATGTAAACTGTGTACAGTGTCTTCATTTTTTCATAGGTCACCAGTCATGCCTTGCTTCCTTCATCACCCTTCCTCCAGCACCCTTTATTCAGTGAAGGTGACTGTCTCACTGATTGATAGTTCCATCAATTGGATTTTCAATTTTTTGCACTTCTGTAAATTCTCCTAGATTATTTCATATTTTCTATAGTGAGAATTTATTTTGCCTCTACTAAACAGCTAAAGAGGGACAGTACACCTTCCATCAATCAGGATGGAAATGATTAATTTAGGTTTTAGGCTTTGCACTGGCTGTTAAATTGTCAAACCACGCTTATTCCTAACTTCTCCTAATTGCAAAGCCAGCCTGCTTTCCCTGCACACTATCTCCCCCCACGTCCCCACCCCACCCCACCCCCCACCCCGCAACTCCCGCCACCCCCGCTATTTGTATCCACTGAAGTGAAGGTTTTCTCCTTGGCCACAAGAGCTTATCCAAATTGGTGTTTTTTAGCCTCTCAGCTACCACTTTCCAGTTTGCAAATCCCTTGACATAAACCCAAGACAGAATAAAAGGCTCACACCTTTGAATTTTCTCCTTTCTAGCCACTTGCCACACAACTCCTTTTGTTCCTAATGTTTTCCAGAAACTTACACCTACTATATTTTATTTGTTTTGTTTTTTCTTCTTTCTAGTTTTTCAGTGCAAGATATTCTGAAAAAAATCATTTCTCTAATTAGAAAATTGTACCTATGAATCTTTACACCTAAACATTTCATATAATTAGAGCTACATTGTAATCATTATGTTTCACAGGTTTAATCCAGTTTGGGAGGTTGACAACTCTCAGAGTTCTTAGCCTTGCTCTATGTGAGTTTGACTTTTATCAAAAGGAATTAACTAGAATCCAACATAAATATTCATTTATCATAAGGGAGATTAAGAGGCACAATGCAGTCACTGTGGATCCGCAGGAATTCTGAACTACATCTGGGCATGTATTTCCAGGTTAATCTATCCCACGGAAAAGAAATATTGCATGAATAGACCTAGTTTCTGCTTCCTCGATGTGTTTCCCCAAGTCCATTGATTTAAGGATTCTTGATTGCTACCTCTGAGATATTCCTTTTACTTTTTTCCCCACAAATAACCTCTTAGATAACCTTTTACATGTTTACAATTCTCTAATTCTTGGGTACCAAGACTAATTGAACACTTTGGTATTAAAATAAGTAGAAAGTTATTATTTACAGAAATCTGTAATTAGATTAACCTGTTATCATGTATGAAATGAGTTGCCAGTCCAGGTTCGATGCACGATACTGGATGCTAGGGGCTGGTGCACTGGGACGACCCAGAGGGATGGAATGGGGAGGGAGGAGGGAGGAGGGTTCAGGATGGGGAACACATGTATACCTGTGGCAGATTCATTTTGATATTTGACAAAACTAATACAGTTATGTAAAGTTTAAAAATAAAATAAAATTTAAAAAAAAAGAAATAAAAAAAATAAGTAGAAAGTTATTATTTACAGAAATCTGTAATTAGATTAACTTGTTTCTGGATTACACATAAAAATGTTTAATATTCACCTTAACATTGGCATATAAAATTTGTATGAGTTCAGCATTTTTAAAACATGGCTTTACATTCCCTAACCAAAAATGTTATAGATAAAATATTATGGCATTGAGACAAACGATTCTATTTTGATCAACATTTTACACTCTATCCTGGGATATCTGGAACACCATATACTTAGAAGGAAAGTTCCATCACTAGTTCCATCATTTCAAGTTTTGAATAGAAGCATATCAGTGAAGAAGAATGAATGTTGATTTAGTATTATTGGCAGATCCTCTGGGAAATTTTTTGTTCATTTTTCTCATTTGTTACTTTTCAAAAAATTGCCTACACGAAAAGATAAATAGCTTTCTCTGGTTGATTTCTATTCATAAAATATTTAGGAACCATGAGACCTTTTTACAGTCTGAATAATTTCCCATGTGTTTCAGCCCTGCTGAAGGCTTGGGCTCTTCACCAACAAAACTCATTTATCAAATGTGAGGGCTTCCTATATGTTTCTACTGTAGTTATCCTGCTTCTTTCTCATTGTTGTATCTTGGGAATGTTAGGTGACAGATCAGTTATCTTTGTAAATATAGGTCCTCAGATCAAGAAATGAAGCATCTGAACAATTACATCTGTAAAGATGTAGATTATAAAATTCTGGATTTTGAACCTGATGTCAGGATTGTGGTTGTTGTTCAGTCACTAAGTCATGTCTGACTCTATGCAACTCCATGGACTGTAGTCCGCCAGGCTCCTCTGTCCATGGGATTCTTCAGGCAAGAATACTGGTGTGGGTTGCCATTTCTTGCTCCAGGGGATCTTCCCAGACCAGGGATTGAACCTGCATCTCCTGCATCGGCAGGCAGAATCTGTACCATCTGAGCCACCAGGGAAGCACCATGATTTAATATGTCTTTAAAACCTTCTTAGGTAAACTGGCCATAATTGGAATGCACAAGAAGCATGAGTTTTGGGGACTTTGAGGTGGAAAATGATAAACTGGTTTATGAAATTGTCCCCCCCCGAGTATCCCATGCCCCATTCAATATGACTTTATAGTTCTTTGAAGTGGTATCTGTTTTCCACTGGAAATGAATCTGGGCTGGCTTTATGATTGCTTTTACCAGTATGATGCATTGGAAGTGGTAGAGTATCAATGAGTCTTGTAAGTCTAAGCCGCGAAGACCTTGCATGTTACACCATTCTCTAGGATATACACCATGCCATGAGAACAAGACCAGCTGGCCAACTTATACATGTGAATGATACCATTGTAGATTAGCCAGCCCACACTATTCTTAACCCTAATGCCTGGGTGAGCACAGCTGAGTCTAGAGAACACTGCAACCATCAGCTGAACTTACTGGGCTTCTAGGCTTATTATTAATAAAAATAGTAAATGCTTCTTTTTAGAGCTACCAGTTTCGGGAGTGGTTTCTTATGCAGCAGTAATAATTAATACATATTCATCCTATTATTCTCAGAACTTTCAGTTCAGTTCAGTTGCTCAGTCATGTACGACTCTTTGTGACCCCATGAATCGCAGCACGCCAGGCCTCCCTGTCCATCACCAACTTCTGGAGTTCACCCAGACTCACGTCCATTGAGTCAGTGATGCCATCAAGCCATCTCATCCTCTATCATCCCCTTCTCCTCCTGCCCCCAATCCCTCCCAGCATCAGAGTCTTTTCCAATGAGTCAACTCTTCGCATGAGGTGGCCGGAGTACTGGAGTTTCAGCTTTAGCATCATTCCTTCCAAAGAAATCCCAGGGCTGATCTCCTTTGAATGGACTGGTTGGATCTCCTTGCAGTCCAAGGGACTCTCAAGAGTCTTCTCCAACACCACAGTTTAAAAGCATCAATTCTTCAGCATTCAGCCTTCTTCACAGTCCAACTCTCACATCCACACATGACCACAGGAAAAACCATAGCCTTGAGTTATTTTAAATATTTGAAGAGTCTACATCATCCAGGTTTTGTGAAATGAGAAAATTTCATTGTCCTATGCTCAAACTCATTAGGAATTTATGTTAGGTTGAAAAATCAACTTCAGTGCAACATCTGAAATATTCTTTGCTTTTTATTTCAGATCTTCTCACTTGTAAGTCCTTAATTTTTCGGGCATTATCTCCACATAATTTTACATGTACATTATAATTAATCACCATTTCTTTTTTTGGCATATAAAAAGTTTTCTTTATATATCTCACAAACTTTAAGAAAATCCTCCATTTGTCAGACATTATTTGTGCATCTTATATGCAAGCTTAGATTAAGATTCTCCACTGAGTCAATATCAGACCTGACTCTTTCAATTCCATCTTTTTTTGTTGGCCATCTGTTGCTTTTCACTCTTTTTGGCAGTTAATTTTATACATAACATAATTTGCATTTGGATATTTTATTACATATTCTTGATGAGTCACTCTAGTTTGTCCTATTGACATTCTCCTAAAACACTAGCCACATGCTATTCCTCATAATGAAGCAAAGCATGACTCATGAAAAGTAAATAGTAAATAAAATAAACTCATCATTGCTTTTAAAGTGAAAATGGATATACAGCCACTTATAAATAGTTCATTCATTTTGTGTCAGACAATTTTCTAGCATGATTTTTGTGTCATATATAATAGTGCAAAATGGCTTCCAAAATTTGTAGTTTAGTTTCACATAAAGGTTTTATTTTATATAATATAATAAATTAGTTGCCTTACTGTGCTGTTTGCAACCTGTATGATCACTGATGTAGTGAGTCCTACAGACAGATATTGAGAGATTAATTTGTATTTATCCTCCACTTCTGTTATTTCAACCAAAGCAACTCTTTAAAAGTATTAAATCAAGCCTTTCTGTCTCTCTCTCTCTCTCTCACACACACACACACACCATATTAAAAATACGATGTGGTATAAACTGTTTGACTTTGATCTCTGATGTTCGGTGATTTCATAGTAAAAGCATTTTATCTTGGTAAATGACCATTCAGATAAAGAGTACACTAGACTATTTTTAGCCTCTTTTGGGGCTTCTCTGTGGCTCAGATGGTAAAGAATATGCCAGAACCTCAAATTTCATCCCTGGATCGAGAAGATCCCCTGGAGGAGGAAATGCGCATCCACTCCAATATTCTTGCTTGAAAAATTTCATGGACAGAGGAGCCTGGTGGACTACAGTTCATGGGGTATCAAAGGGTCCAACACAATTGAACAACTGAGCATGCATGCATTCATGCAAATGTAGTAAATGGAAGAAGGAATATTGTGCTCTTAAATTGTAAGGTGTGCCATCTGACCTCCCCATCTACCATCCTCTCTCTTATTTACTCGATTCTAGTGACACACTAGACTCTCCTCTATTCCTTGAATATGCCAGGTGCAACCCCACCATAGTCCCATTTCACTGGCTGTTACTTCCTGTCCCGAAAATCCATGGGTTTAAATATCTCACCTACTACTTCCATGTATGTATGTTTTTCAGTATTAATACTGCAGTGCTTATTCTTTATTAAAATATTCTGAGCAAAAATGATCTGTGTTACAAAGATGTAACCAATATATTTTCTGAGTCACCAACTCAGTATCAGAGTTTTGGTGGAAATATTAAATCCCTGTATTTTTCTTTAAAAGAAAATATTACCAAAGAAAGATGATTTTATTTTCACTCCTTAAAATATATTTTTCAACATTTCTTGCATTTAGTTCATGTAGGGCTTCCCTTGTAGCTTAGCTGGTAAAGAATCTGCCTGCAACACAGGAGATCTGGGTTTGATCCCTGGGTTGGGAAGATCCCCTGGAGAAGGGAAAGGCTACCCACTCCAGTATTCTGGCCTGAATTCCAGAATCCCATGGAGAATTCCATGAATCCGTGGGGTCGCAAAGAGTTGGACAAGACTAAGCTTCTTTCACTTAGTTCATGTAAGAAGAATTAAACTTCATTTATAAATTAGTCAAGAAAATTTAATGCAGTATGTAAATTTTATTTGGTAAGAAGAAACATTCTGCCTCTATAAAATAGTATTTAATAGTAAAATCTATCAAGGTTGCTCTAACAGAGATGAATATAATACATATCATAAAAGAATAAGAGAGGAAGGTAGGGTGGGTTGTTAAATTACAACTATGTTGTGGAGGTCCTGCTAATTGATCACATGGTTTTAATTACCCTTTCCCAACATACTGACAATCTATATTTTGCAGCTATTGACATTTAAATTAGCAAATACAATGGAATGTTTTCTTTTAATCAAGCCCCAACTTAGAAATCATAAATTCAAATATGTGGTGAAACAAAAACTCAAATACTCGATTCTCTGATTTTCATCATGCATCCTTTTAGCATACTTGGTAAATCTATAATTCCTGATGTTGCATCTTAGAATATCCCTTGTTTTAACATCACTCAAGTAATTTCTACATCATCTAATTTCATTTTTTTTCTTGTGTTTCTCATGACTATAATCCATGGTTTGTAACATTACATATTTCAGGGTGTGTGTGTGTGAGAGAGAGACATTTACCGATCGGCAAAAAATGGAAATGTGGAAACGGTGGCAGATTTTATTTTCTTGGGCTCCAAAATCACTGTGGATGGTGACTGCAGCATGAAATTAAGACACTTTCTCCTTGGAAGAAAAGCTATGGCAAACCTAGACAGTATATTAAAAAGCAGTGATATCACTTTGCTTACAAAGATCCATATAGTCAAAGCTATGGTTTTTCCAGTAGTCACATATGGATGTAAGAGTTTGACCATAAAGAAGGCTGAGTGCTGAAGAATTGATGCTTTTGAACTGTGGTGTTAGAGAAGACTCTTGAGAATCCCTTGGATAGCAGGGAGATCAAACTAGTCAATCCTAAAGGAAATCAACCCTGTATATCCATCAGAAGTGATGCTGAAGCTGAAAGTCCAATACGTTGGCCACCTGATGCAAAGAACCGACTCATTGGAAAAGATCCTGATTCTGGGAAAGATTGAGGGCAAGAGGAGAAGGGGATGACAGAGGATGAGATTGTTGGATATCATCACTGACACAATGGACAGGAGTTTGAGCAAACTCCTGGAGATAGTGAAGGACAGGGAAGCCTCATGAGCTGCAGTTCATGGGGTCACAAAGAGTCAGACATGACTTAGCAACAGAACAACAACAACAACATACAATTTTTCCACGACTTTGTGTCTAAGCCTAGTTCTTTAGAGATGCAGAAGGAAATCAATCACAAAAATATTTAGGTCTGTCTGTTACTCTAGAAGACTCGGTACAAAAGTGTATTCCTGGGAATAGGATGGTGTCATAACAAAACATGACAAATGGCATGGCATTGAGTTAAATAAGCATGCAGGCTTCAAGAGGTTGTATTCAAAGAATGGATTCACAGTGATCCATGATAGGCAGCATTGCAATATTGTTAAAACAGTTGACTAAAATAACTCAGAATGCATATCATGCCCTAATGGACTCCTAACCAAGAATAGTGGTATCATTTGGTGGTTTCTGAATGCTGCATTTAGTAAGATAATTCATATAAGGCATAAGAAATCTAAGAAAATAAATTGGCTGACTTTCAAACAGGAGCTGATGTATAGAACAGTCTTTTTGGACTCTGTGGGAGAGGGAGAGGGTGGGATGATTTGGGAGAATGGCATTGAAATATGTATAATATCATATATGAAACGAGTCGCCAGTCCAGGTTTGATGCACGAAACTGGATGCTTGGGGCTGGTGCACTGGGACGACCCAGAGGGATGGTATGGGGATGGAGAAGGGAGGAGGGTTCAGGATGGGGAACACATGTATACCTGTGGCGGATTCATTTCAATATATGGCAAAACCAATACAATATTGTAAAGTTAAAAAATTAAATTAAATTAAAAAAAAAAGATCCAGAAATTTTTAGGTAGTGATGGTTTTACAAATTCAAATACTAAATATAAAGTTTAACATGTATGAAAGGAAAAAAAGTAATTTGATATTTATTTGCCTCAGTAGCAAGAATTCTTGAGTTTTGCTTTTGCACCAATTTTAAAACCCTTCAATGTATTTTGGTAGTATGAAGTAAATCCTTTCAATTGGAAAAACTGCAGATGGAAAGTCAGCGGTATCCTGGATAACATAGAAGGCTACGCTTAATGCCACTACTTCCTGTATTCCATCCAGTCTTCAACTACTGTCATCTGACCTTTCTGCTCACTGCTCCAAAACCAAACATCTTCAGGACATTGTTATGTTCTCCATCATTATCTCTAATACACATCTCTCAGGCTTATACTATTTGATCTCTTGTCAATACTGACAGTCTTGCTTAAGTACTTCATAATGTCTTTATTTTTTAAATCTCATAACTCAATATTCTTTTGGTTTAACTCTTAGCCATGGCCCTTTTCTGCCAATTCTCTTTGCCATTGCACCTATGTTACTCCTTTTGTGGTTATCCCACAGTCCTTGACTTTGTTTTGTTTTCAGTCTCAATTCTTTTTGCTGTCAATTTTCAATGATTCTGTTGCTATACCTCTACCTCAGAGATTCTCTTATCAGCTGTGTCCAGTCTACTAGTGAATGCATCAATTATATTCTTCATTTCTGAAACATGGTGGGAGTTTTTTTGTTTTTGTTTTCATTTTTTTAATCTTTTTTATTTCCTTTAGTTTTTTTTTTACCCCTTAGTATTTTCATCTTTCTGGTTACATTGCCCATCTGTTCTTGCATGCTGTCTACTTTTCCATTAGAACCTTTAGCATGTTAATTCACAGAGGTTTTGAACTACCAGTGTTACAATTCCAGCATCCCTTCTACATCTGTTCTGATGCTTCCTGTTCAAATCATGTTTGCCTTATGGCATGCCTTGTAATGTTTTCTTGAAGGCTGGACATGATGTACCCACTATGCAGAGTCCTCAGCCACTGCCATTACCACTGCCACTAAAAACTGCAGTAAGTTGATTATATGGGTGTATTGACCGTTCAGTGTAGATCTTAAAACTTAACCAAGTCTACAGTTCAAGAAACATGTAGAGGGTCGTTGTCTCTCACTGCAAGGATGAGGAAATGTATTTTCTGTGTTAGATGAAAAATTTTAAATATGCTCCTTACCTGAGATTATGACAAAATGAAATGTTCTGCAAAAGTAATTCTTACAGATGAGTGATTTCTTTCTCTTGATGTGTGAGAAGTTTGAAAAAAATACCAAGTAAAATATTGAAGTGTCATCTTGTTGAAATTAGAGGCAGTTTTCCCTTCCTCAATAGAATACATTAAATATGCTATGCTTTCTCATGATGACTCAGGGTCATATCAACAAATGTTAATGAGTTACGGTTGTGCCATGATGTTCATTGGTGCGAATGAGGTACACAGAGGATTTTTTTTTTCTTTCCTTATTTTTTTAACTTTGCAAGACTATAGACTCAAATTATTTTCCTTTTTAAAAGTAGTGGAGATAACATTTCTCTGATCTTTTGGATATGGCCATGAAAAGCACACAGTGCTCTCTCCCTGCCTTTTATATTTCATTAACACCTGCTGTCTTACTCAACTTCTAATGTAAAGGTAAAAGTATACTGTGTTCAAAGAAAACAAATAACTATGCTATGAAAATTCTAATATTAGAGCAGCTTTATCATACGTATGACAGAAATCAAATATGTATACATGTGTATCATTTTGTTTATTTCTTTTTCTGGAACTTTAAAAACTTACCTGTAGCCTCTGTGATCTCCTTCTGAGTTGTTTGTACTTGTGAACTGGCGAAGTGACAACCAGGATGTGAGGTCTTATTACATTAGTGTTAATATTGGACACACGTAATAGTGTCTGGATAACCGCAGTGTTACTTAAAGGCACCAATGAAAATATTTTGTCTGATTTCTCCATGAAATTTTAGGTCTAAATTTTTCACAAAAATCATGTGAAATGTATTGTAAAATAACAATAAATTTTAACTTTGCACTAGATTGAGTCTACAAAGCAATAGCCCTTATTGTTGTGTTCGGTTGCTAAGTCATATCTGACTCTTTTCAACCCCATGGATTGCAGCAGGCCAGGCTCCCCTGTGCTTCAGTATCCAGAGTTTTCTTAGATTCATATCCATTGATTCAGTGATTCTATCTAACCATCTTATCCTCTGCTGCCTTCTCCTTTTGCCTTCAATCTTTCCCAGGACCAAATACCACTTATAACCTCTTCAAAATAATTTAAAATCCAAAATTTTAAAAACCAGACTGCACCTCAGCTAAAAATCCTATTGTTATGTGGCTACCAAATAGCTTTATTTTCATATTTTTAATCAAGAAACCTATGAAAAGTAGTAATACAGAGAAGATTGTTCAGATTAATGTTCTGCTTTATTATGTTTTTAAATGATGCTGTTTATATATGTGGCACTTGATAATAGCTGAATACTAGCAAATCAAATTTTAATATGATCTAAAGTTTGTGATATAAAAAATATAGTGCAAATTTCAAAATGAGAAATGATTGTTAGAGCCAGAATTCTGTAGAGATAAGAGGCAGAAGTGGGAAACAGTTTGCACATTATTTCTATGCCAAATATTTAGAAGTTATAAGACTCTGCACAACTCTTTGAAGCACTTTTTATTATGTAATTCATTGTAGAACTTCTGAAATCCAATAAGAACATCAACATGGCAGGTGATTTAAATTTGAAAAAATCTGCACAGCTGAATTTCTGCAAGGTAAAGTTGATGTCTCCTCATGTTTAACTTGAAATCTTCAGAGGGCCTAGCATATTTTATGCAATCAGAAAGTTTTAAAGAGATTAATGTATGCTAAGTGTAAAGATGGTCTAAGTGTTTTCAAAACATAAAGGAAAACTGGAGTTTAAATTTTATTTTCCAAATTAAGATAATATAATTTCTTTCCTTGTGTATTCCTTAGTCTCTATAACCAAACAGCTACAGAAATTTAATCTTTTTTATCTTGAATTATATGGGCTATTGGGGCTTCTCAGGTGCGCTAGTGGTAAAAACCTTCCTTCCAGTTCAGGAGACATAAGAGATATGGGTTCAATCCCTGGGTTGGGAAGATCACCTTGAGGAGGGCGCTGCTACCCATTTTAGTATTCTTGTCTGGAATCCACTCGGACAGAGGAGCCTGACTGGCTACAGTCCATAGGGTCATATAGAGTTGCACACCACTGAAGTGACTTAGCCTGCATGCTTACGTACTGTTAATTCACATTTTTTGATATATACATTTATTGCACTTGGACATAACTTTTTCATGTCTTTTTCCAATGTGCAGCTGTCTAACAGGTCAACACTTGCACTTTTACAACACTGATCACTTGTAACTGTTGCCCAGTGAAAAATATAAACCCCAATCTTATGTAACTGTCCATCAAGGTAAAGAAAGGATAAAATATATGGCACAGAAATAATACCTAGAAGCTTTATGAAAGGAAGATACAAAAAACAAGTTACTTAATTATGTAGTTAAATGTGGAAAAGTTTAATAGAATATTTGCTTAGTCAAGAACTACTGTGATCAACTGTTCAAAATCAACCAGGAAAGTATCGTACAACTTCAGTTTCACAAATTTTTAATTTATTGTTTTCAAGCTTATGGAACTGCTTTGGATTGCTGCTGTAATCCTTAGGAAAACTGTGTGTGTGCATTTAGTCACTCAGTCATGTCTGACTGCGACTCCATGGACTGCAAGCCCAACAGGCTCCTCTGTCCTGGTGTGTTTTTCTCCCAGGCAAGATCCTGGGATGGGTTGCCATTTTCTCCTCCAGGGGATCTTCCCAACACAAGGACCAAATCCACATATACTGTGTCTCTTGCATTGGCAGGTAAATGCTTTACCACTGAGCCACCTGGTAAATTTAATTATTAGATTCATTCACTTCAGTTCAGTCACTCAGTCATGTCCCACACTTTGCGACCCCATGAACAGCAGCACACCAGGCCTCCCTGTCCATCTCCAACTGCCAGAGTCTACCCAAACCCATGTCCATTGAGTCAGTGATGCCATCCAACCATCTCATCCCCTGTCATCCCCTATTCCTCCTGCCCTCAATCTTTCCCAGCATCAGGATCTTTTCAAATGAGTCAGCTCTTCCCATCAGGCGGCCACAGTATTGGAGTTTCATCTTCAGCATCAGTCCTTCCAAGGAACACCCAGGCCTGATCTACTTTAGGATGGACTTGGATCTCCTTGCAGTCCAAGCGACTCTCAAGAGTCTTCTCCAACACCACAGTTCAAAAGCATCAATTCTTCGGCGCTCAGCTTTCTTTATAGTCCACCGTTTACATCCATACAAGACCACTGGAAAAACCATAGCCTTGACTAGATGGACCTTTGTTGACAAAGTGATGTCTCTGATTTTTAATATGCTATCTAGGTTGGTCATAACTTTCCTTCCAAGGTGTAAGCGTCTTTTAATTTCATGCCTGCAAACACCATCTGCAGTGACTTTGGAGCCCAGAAAAATAAAGTCTGACACTGTTTCCCCATCTATTTGCCATGAAGTGATGGGACCAGATGCCATGATCTTCGTTTTCTGAATGTTGAGCTTTAAGCCAACTTTTTCACTCTCCTCTTTCACTTTCATCAAGAGGCTCTTTAGTTCTTCTTCACTTTCTGCCATAAGGGTGGTGTCATCTGCATATCTGAGGTTATTGATATTTCTCCCAGCAATCTTGATTCCAGCTTATTCTTCTTCCATCCCAGCGTTTCTCATGATGTACTCTGCATAGAAGTTAAATAAGCAGGGTGACAATATACAGCCTTGACGTACTCCTTTTCCTATTTGGAACCAGTCTGTTGTTCCATGTCCAGTTCTAACTATTGCTTCCTGACCTGCATACAGGTTTCTCAAGAGGCAGATGAGGTGGTCTGGTATGCCCATCTCTTTCAGAATTTTCCACAGTTTATTGTGATCCACACAGTCAAAGTCTTTAGCATAGTCAATAAGACAAAAATATATGTTTTTCTGGAACTCTCTTGCTTTTTTGATGATCCAGCGGATGTTGGCAATTTGATCTCTGGTTCCTCTGCCTTTTCTAAAACCAGCTTGAACATCTGGAAGTTCACGGTTCTCATATTGCTGAAGGCTGGCTTGGAGAATTTTGAGCATTACTTTACTAGTGTGTGAGATGAGTGCAATTGTGCGGTAGTTTGAGCATTCTTTGGCATTGCCTTTCTTTGGGACTGGAATGAAAACTGACTTTTTCCAGTCCTGTGGCCACTGCTGAGTTTTCCAAATTTGCTGGCAAATTGAGTGAAGCACTTTCAGAGCATCATCTTTCAGGATTTGAAATAGCTCAACTGGAATTCCATCACCTCCACTAGCTTTGTTCATGGTGATGCTTTCTAAGGCCCACTTGACTTCATATTCCAGGATGTCTAGCTCAAGGTGATTGATCACACCATCGTGATTATCTTGGTCATGAAGATCTTTTTTGTACAGTTCTTCTGTGCATTCTTGCCACCTCTTAATATCTTCTGCTTCTGTTAGGTCCATATCATTTCTGTCCTTTATCGAGCCCATCTTTGCATGAAATGTTCCCTTGGTATCTCTAATTTTCTTGAAAAGATCTCTAGTCTTTCCTGTTCTGTTGCTTTCCTCTATTTCTTTGCATTAATTGCTGAGGAAGGCTTTCTTATGTCTCCTTGCTATTCTTTGGAACTCTGCATTCAAATGGATATATCTTTCCTTTTCTCCTTTGCTTTTCACTTCTCTTCTTTTCACAGCTATTTGTAAGGCTTCCTCAGACAGCCATTTTGCTTTCTTTACATTTCTTTTTCTTGCGGTTGTTCTTGTTCCCTGTCTCCTGTACAATGTCACGAACCTCCATCCTTAGATTCATTAGATACAACCTGTTAGTGTTAATTTATCCAGTATTTATTGAGCACGAATCTTGCAATTAGAACTGGGTCAAACTTTAGGAAGACATATCATAAACAGTCCTACACACAAACAGCTGATCACATCATAAGGGGAATAAGATATGATCTGAAGAGTGTCTTCAAAAGTTGCAGGTTGTGATTGAATAATTAGATATGAGTTCAAGTTCATGGAATCCTAGGGATAAGCTTTAGCTGAATTTTCATTAGGTTGGCATTGGGGAAAAATTCATGACAGGTGAGCATTTATGAATTGAGTTTTAATTATGACTGTGACTGAAGTTTGGCCAAGAGTTGCTTGCATTTCACTACTTGAGGTCAATATATGCACATGAGAGTTCAATAACAGTTTAGATATGTCTGTTGTAACAAGTTTTCACTATGTATTAGAAAATTCTTGAGTAATATTCATACTAATGAAAACAGAAATCATCTGAAATTTTGGTGATAATTTTTTTCAAAAGAAGATATTTTTCACACATATAAATAAAGAACACTTTAAAATTAGAGACTGTAGTGACAGAATTTTATCTCTATAGATTGTTGTTGTTCAGTCACTCAGTTGTGTTTGGCTCTTTGTGACCCTATGAACTGCAGCATGCCAGGATTCCCTGTCCTTCACGATCTCCTGGAGCTTGCTCAAACTCATGTCCACTGAGTCAGTGATGCCATTCAACCATTTCGTCCTCTGTCATCCCCTTCCCCTCCTGCCTTCAATCTTTCCCAGCATCAGGTTCTTTTCTAATGAGTCAGTTCTTCACATCAGGTGGCCAAGGCATTGGAGTTTCAGCATCAGCCCTTCTAATGAATATTCAGGACTGATTTCCTTTAGGATGGACTGGTTTGATCTCCTTGCAGTCCAGGGGACTCTTAAGAGTCTTTTCTACCACCACAGCTCAAAAGCATGAATTCTTTGGTGTTCAGTATTCTTTATGGTCCAACTCTCACATCCATACATGACTACTGGAAAAACCACAGCTTTGACTAGACGGACCTTTGTCAGCAATGTAATGTTTCCACTTTTTAATATTCTGTCTAGGTTTGCCATAACTTTTCTTCCAAGGAGGAAGCGTCTTAATTTCATGGGGGCAGTCACTGTCTGCAGCAATTTTGCAGCCCAAGCAGATAAAATCTGACACTGTTTCCATAGTTTTACTTAAAACTATCATTTAAAAGTGACATGTAATAAAACTATAAAAGATGGTGGTTTGGTCTTTCATGTAACAGTTAAAATAAAAAAGAATGCATGTGATTTGGGTAAAAATATATTATAAATATATATGCATATATTATGAGGAACTGAATATAATTTAGATTTCTAAATATGGAAAAATATTAAATATAACTTCCACAGGTGGAATATCATACGTATTCAAGATTTGCCTAATTATTTTGACTAACTTTGCAAGATTGGGTTGTGAAATTATATTATGCTTTTTCTCTTTTTTTTTTCTTTTTCCAAATTGGCTTGTTTAAAGACTCAAGAATGTACTTAGAATAGAATGATTTCAAAATTTAATTTAAACCTTTCATTAGAGAATGTTGCTTTATTCAAATTTAGTGGACTATAATTTTTTAAATATATGTAATTTTTTAAATATGATAAAATTGTAATTCATTTTATTTCATATAAAATAAACTTGCTAAAAGTGCACAATAAAGTTTAGTTGTATTCTTCTATTGTGACACCCTATAATGCAAAGGGCTTCCCTGGTGATAAGATGGTAAAGAATCTGCTTGCAATATGGGAAACCCAAGGTCAGTCCTTGAGTCAGGATGATCTTCTGGAGAAGGAAATGGCAACCTGCTCCAGTATTCTTGCCTGGGAAATCCCATGGACAGGGGAGCCTGGTGGGCTCCAATCCATGGGGTTGCAAACAGTTGGACACAAATAAGCAAATATCACATACTGGAAAAAAGACAATGCATGCTGGAGAATTGATTTATAAACCACAGGAGGCCTAAGAAGTTTGACCTCTTTGATAAGGCAATGGCAACCCATTCCAGTACTCTTGCCTGGAAAATCCCATAGACGGAGGGACCTAGTGGGCTGCAGTCCATGGTGTCGCTAGGAGTCGGACACAACTGAGCGACTTCACTTTTACTTTTCACTTTCATGCATTGGAGAAGGAAATGGCAACAACCCACTCCAGTGTTCTTGCCTGGAGAATCCCAGGGACGGGGGAGCCTGGTGGGCTGCCATCTATGGGGTCGCACAGAGTCGGACACAACTGAAGCGACTTAGCAGCAGCATATCTAACCTGTATTTTATTAAATTAAACTTTTTAATATTTTAAAATGTAAAGTTTAGTTGTACATGTCCTTAGAATTGTAGCAGGTTTTTAAAATTTTTATTTTAATTGGAGGATGATAATTGCTTTTCAATGTTGTGTTGATTTCTGCCCTACAATAAAGTGTATCAGCCATAAGTATACATATATCCCCTCCTTCTTCAACCTCCCCAATCCCACCCATCTAGGTTGTCATGGAACACTGGGCTGGGTTTGCTTTTGTTTTTTTAAGATTCCCTCACTTGATTTAGCTACATTTTATCCAGAAACAAGAGTATATTTTATGTATGTTCTATTTCTTGTTCCATCCACTTTATTAAGTCAAAATATCAAAGTAAGAAAATGAGTTTAACATGATCAAATAGTAAGATAAACTTAATTATATAGAGAAATATATTTCTCATTATAAATTAAATTCATTCTACATTTGGCTATAATACTTCACATTCAAAACAAATTTCTGCAATTTCAAATCTCTGTGTAACACATAAAATTGAGTTGAAAATAAACATTAAGGAGATGCAGTTTTAAATACTGTAATCTTTATAAATTACCCATGACAAAGTTTTTGTTGTTTTTCCATCTAAATGGCCAATCAAGATGGTGTGTTACACATTATGGAATGATTACATATTTCTGAGCATAGTCCAAAATTGAAGTCATTGTCATGTCATTTGGATGTGATACACTGTGTCTTTCCTGGTGTTTCAGATGGTAAAGAATCTGTCTGCAATCCAGGAAACCCAGGTTCTATCCCTGGGTTGGAAAGATTCCCTGGAGAAAGGAATGGCTACCCACTCCAGTGTTCTTGCCTGTAGAACTCCATGGAGGAGGAGCCTGGCTGGCTATAGTCCATGGGGTGGCAAAGAGTCAGACACAACTGAGGGACTAACATGTCCACTTCCACACTATGAACAGTAAGATAAACCAAAAGCTTTGGCCACATCTAAACCTGATGCAAATGAACTTATTTACAAATCAGAGATTCATAGACTTAGAGAATGAATTTATGGTTGCCAGGGCAGGGGGTGGGGAAATGTTAGGATAGTTAGGTAGTTTGGGATGGAAAGGTGCATACTGCTATATTGTAAGTGACCAAACAGGGGCTTCCCTAGTGATTCAGTGGTAAAAGTTTCCACCTTCCAATGCAGGAGACATGGGTTTGATTCCTGATCCAGGCAGATCAATCCCACATGCCTCGGAGCAGGTAAGCCCCTATGCCACAACTGTTGAGCCTGTGTTCTAGAGCCCAAGAGCCACAACTACAGAAGCCCACACACCTTAGAGCCTGTGCTCTGCAACAAGAGAAGCCATCTCAATGAAAAGGCCACGGACCACAACCAGAGAGTAGTCCCCGCTCACTGCAGCCAGGGAAAAGTCCTAGCAGCAACAAAGACCCAGCACAGTCGAAAATAAGTAGAATGGATTAAAGAAAAGAATGTGGCTAAAAAATATATTAAATAAAATGGATGACCAACAAGGACCTACTGAACAGCACCGGGAACTCTGTTCAATGTTATGTGGCAGCCTGGATGGGAGAGTAGTTTGGGGAGAAGGGATACATGAATAGTATGATTGATTCCCTTTGCTGTCTCCACCTGCAGCTATCACAACATTATTAATTGGCTATACTCCAGTAGAAAAGAAAAAGTTTAATAATAAAAAAATAAAATAAACGCAATTGAAAAACTCCGCTTTTCATAACAGAACGCCAGTTTGAATTTTTTAAATGATTCTCTTGAAATTAACTTTCAAGTACTCTCAGTTTTCCTTTGAAAACAAAAGTTGTCAGTGCTTCAGTTTGTCTCTTTCTCTCTCTTGTGAAGAGGTGAAGTAATTGAGGAAACAACCTGATTTTGTTCTATGCCCAGAATTTAACTTCCTGGCTAATATTCTATGCACAGCTGCCAAGGATGTAGCTAAAGAAAAAAGCACAAGGAAAATTGAAGAGTAAATCAATTGTTGATATTTTTAAGAATTTTCATGATAATTAAAAAATCATTTGTGCATGATATCAGTGTTGCAGTTAAAGAAAATGATAGGATAATTATAATATTCAATGTATATCATTTGTATTATATAAAATTATATGTATTATATGTTATATATATACATGACACATAATAAACACACACATATATATATATATATACACACACACACACATATACACATGGGTTTCCCTGGTGCCTCAGTAGTTAAAAAAAAAAAAAAAAATCCACCTGCAATTCAGGAGACACGCAGGAGAAATGAGTTCAATCCCTGGGTCAGGAAGATTGCCTAGAGAAGCAAAGGGCAACCCACTCCAGTATTCTTGCCTGGGAAATCACATGGACAGAGGAGCCTGGTGGGCTACAGTCCGTGGGGTCATAAAACAGTTGGAGATGACTTGGCGACTAAACAGCAACAACATGTACACATGAGTGTGCATATAATTATGATATATAAGCTCATGTGTTTAAGTTTCCTAGCTACAAGTGAATATGCTTCCGTAGACTAATTATCATTTAAACAGGATCTAGATTGACTATCAAGAGACACTGAAAATGAAAAGTTTCATGCCATAGTAGTAAATACTAAAATTCACACCAGAACATAGAAACCTCTTTATATTGAGAGTGTTTACGTGCATAAAAGTACTATTGGTTCTACCCTCCAATTTTAATACTGGATTCTGAGAACCATGATGGTTAATGATTCATGATCATCAACTAAGCATTCTCAGAATAGGACTAGAATTTGTATTTCTTTATTCCAAAAGTGTGTCTCATTTTACTACACAACTGCGTCATTGTATTGGAAACAGATATATGTAGAAGAGCATGGGCATCTTTAATTGAGTGTGGAATGGGTACTTTGATGGAGAACTGTCTGCCAGTTACGTCACCTCCATTCACATTCATGTAAGTTGTTTTGAAAATTCTTACAGATTTATTGAGGTAAATTGATATACAAGAAATTGCATTTGTTGAAAGTATACGTTTGACAGAATCTAGCATATGGAGCCATGAAAACATCGCAACAATCAATCCCAATGTTGCCTTTGGTTCTTTTACATTTGCATCTTCCCATCTCTCTGTGCATGCTTTCTATCTCCAGTCAACTGCTGATCTGCTCTCTGATACTGTAGATAGCTCTTATTTCCTAATTTTATATATATATGGAATGATACAGTATATATACTTCTTTCACTCTGCAAAACTGTAGCGATTCATCTATGTTCCTATGTTGCATCATTTCTTCATTCCATTTTTCCTTTTTTGCTGAATAGTGTTCCAAGGATATACAGTGTTTGTATTTACAAAGTGATACATGTTTGTTGTGTCCCACTTTTTACTAAAACATAAAACATTTGAGTAAGAGTACATGATTTGTCACATACTTTTATTTATTCTGGAAGTAGGTGTATGTTTGAATAACAGGTGTATGTTTGACTTAAAGTAATGTTTTCCCAACTTGTTGCTCCAATTTTTATATTCGGACTGCCAGTTTATGATGATTGCAGCTGCTGATACTAACCATTTTTTTATTGTTCTGTCTTAGTCATTCTAAGAGGTATGGAGTATCTTGCTGATTTTTAAAATTTGTATGTTCTTTATAACTCTTGATGTTGAGGATTTGCTTATTAGATAGCATAATAGCTATCTAGGTGCAATATCTGTTCAAATATTCTGCCCCTTTGTTAATTGAGTTATTTCTTTCCCCTAACTATTGAGCTATGTGAGTTTTTCACTTTTGTTTTCTCTTTTTTTTTAAATTCTGAATTTCCATCCCTATCAGACAGATGATTTAAAAGTAATTTCTTCCAATTTTTCTTGTCCTTTCATTCTTGGTGCAGTGTCTTTTAAAGAACAGAAGTTGTGAATTCTGATGAAATGCTGTTTATCTGTATTATTTTAAATGACTGTTACTGTCATATCTAAGAAATCTTTGCCTAATCTAAGTTCAGAATGGTTTTAATTTGTTTTCATCTAGCCATTTTAGAATGTTATGTTTTCCATTTGGTCTGTGATATATTATGACAACTTTTATTCATGGTAAGTTAAGAGTTCATCTTAATGTTTAGTAGCATTATGAAAGTGATAGAGGAGAGTGAAAAAGTTGGCTTAAAGCTCAACATTCAGAAAACTAAGATTATGGCATCTGGTCCCATCACTCCATGGCAAATAGATGGGGAAAGAGTGGAAACAGGGGCTGACTTTATTGTTTTGGGCTCCAAAATCACCACAGATGGTGATTGCAGCCATGAAATTAAAAGATGCTTACTCCTTGGAAGGAAAGTTATGACCGACCTAGACAGCATATTAAAAAGCAGAGACTACTTTGCCAACAAAGGTCTATCTAGTCAAGGTTATGGTTTTCCTGTAGTCATGTATGGATGTGAGAGTTGGACTATAAAGAAAGCTGAGCACCGAAGAATTAATGCTTTTGAAATGTGGTGTTGGAGCAGATTCTTGAGAGTCCCTTGGACTGCAAGGAGATCCAACTAGTCCATCCTAAGGGAGATGAGGCGTGGGTGTTCATCAGAAGGACTGATGTTGAAACTGAAACTCCAGTACGTTGGCCACCTGATGCAAAGAGCTGACTCACTTGAAAAGACCCTGATGCTGTGAAAGATTGAGGGCAGGAGGAGAAGGGGATGACAGAGGATGAGATAGTTGGATGGCATCACCAACTCAATGCACATGGGTTTGGGTGGACTCCGAGAGTTGGTTGTGGACAGGGAGGGCTGGCTTTCTGTGGTTCATGGGGTCACAAAGAGCTGGACACAACTGAGCGACTGAACTGAACTGGGTAGCATTTATTAATGAAGCCATCTGGGCCTGGGGTTTTCTTCCTGCAAAAGTTTTAAACTATAAATTTAATTTCTTTAATGGATATAAGGCTATTATTTTATTTTATTTTTTTGAAGAAAGTTTTCTAGATCTTGTGTTTAAGGAGTTTATTTCCTCTAAATTATTGTTTGCTCTTATACAATTATCCATAATATTCCTTTATTACTATCTTAATATCTATTAAATCTGTAGTGATTTAATATGTATACATTATGATATTAGTAATGTGTGACATGTCTCTTTTAGCTTTGATCAGTTTGGGTAAAGTTTATTGGTTTAATTGTTAATTCCAAAGCCTGTACCAGCCTTTCCCTGATCATGTGTGATGGCTTTCTAATTTCGCTCATACATGCATTTAGTTGCTTTTGAATTCTCTAGTCTTTAAAGTCTAGCTCCTGAAAGGGGAAAAATATAAGACAACTGATACCTACTATATACATGGGGAGTTCTACTTAAGCACTGTTCAGTTCAGTCACTCAGTCATGTGTGACTCTTTGCAACCCCATGGACTGAAGCACAACAGGCTTCCCTGTCCATCACCAACTCCTGGCCTTGCTCAAACTCATACCCATCAAGTCAGTGATGCCATCCAACCAGCTCATCCTATTTCATCCCCTTCTCCTTCTGCCCTCAATCTTTCCTAGCATCAGGGTCTTTTCAAATGAGTTGGTTCTTCACATCAGGTGGTCAAAGTATTGGAGTGTCAACTTCAGCATCAGTCCTTCCAATGAATATTCAGGACTGATTTCCTTTAGAATTGACTGGTTGGATCTCCTTGCAGTCCAAGGGACTCTCAAGAGTCTGCTCCAACACCACAGCTCAAAAGCATGAATTCTTTGATGTTCAGTTTTCTTTGTGTTCCAACTCTCACATCCATATATGACTACTGGAAAACTATAGCTTTTACTAGATGGACCTTTGTTGGCAAAGTAATGTCTCTGCTTTTTAATATGCTGTCTAGTTTGGTCATAGCTTTTCTTCCAAGGACCAAGGATCTTTTAATTTCATGGCTGAAGTCACCATCTGCAGTGATTTTGGAGCCCAAGAAAATAAAGTCTCTCACTGTTTCCATTGTTTCTCCATCTATTTGCCATGCGGTGTTCTAATATTTATGAAAGGGAAATCTAAAAGAAAGGGATATACGTATATGTACGGCAGATTCACTTTGCTATGCAGTAGACATTAATGCAGCATTGTAAAGCAACTATACTGCAATAAAAAATAATTAATGAAAACAGTGACGGTGTTGGAAGGGAAATATGCTGGCCTTTAAATTGCCTGGAAATGACTTGAGCTGGCGAGGATGGGGCTTGCAACAATGGAGGAAAGGTGCCACTTCATCTGCACTCCTCAAGTCAGAAGCAGGATACAGTGACAGAGCACAGACCCCTGGTATTTCAAGGTCATGATAATTTTTGCATCAGTAACACATGCATAGCTACCTGCCACAGGGATAAGACATGGGAGACAGGTAGCTGGTGCAGAGCTAAGAGCTCACATTAACAGAAATTAGTCACAATTCACCCATCCAGCCTTCTTCTAGAACTTGCAAGCCTTCAGTAGACTTCAGAGTACCAAAATAGTAACACCAGACAGATCCTTCCAGCCCAATTATTGTCTCCAGACGGAGACAGGTTCCTGGTGCTTCTTACTCTGCCATATTGCCAGTACCTCTTCTATGATAGTTAATTTTAAATCAGGGTTTTTTTTTTTCCCCCTAAAGGCTTTAAAATCACATATAATAAGATTCAAATTCTGATTCTGACACTCGGTAATGTGATAATGATGAACAAAATACTTAAGTTCTTTGAACTCCATTTTTAACTTATAAAAGTATGCTATTATCATTAATCTGGAACACATTTATTGAATTAAAGTATTTAAAATTTTTAAAACAGCTGACTAGTGTCTGACATATCAAGGGCTTCCCTGGTGGCTCAGACGGTAAAGAATCTGCCTGCACCAGAGTATCCGGAGACCTAGGAATCGATACCTGGATCATGAAGATCCCGTGGAGAAGGGAATGGCTATCCGCTCCAGTATTCTTGCCTGGAGAACTTCATAGACAGAGGAACTTGGCAGGCTGTTTTTCATGGGATCGCAAAGAGTCGGACACAAACTAGTTGACTAGTGTCTGACATATAGAAATCGCTAATTTAATGATAACCCTTATGATGAGAGGCAGAGGAACCAGAGATCAAATTGCCAACATCTGCTGGATCATCAAAAAAGCAAGAGAGTTCCAGAAAAAAATTTATTTCTGCTTTATTGACTATGCCAAAGCCTTTGACTGTGTGGATCACAATAAACTGTGGAAAATTCTGAAAGAGATGGGAATACCAGAATGCCTGACCTGCCTCTTGAGAAACCTATATGCATGTCAGGAAGCAACAGTTAGAACTGGACATGGAACAACAGACTGGTTCCAAATAGGAAAAGGAGTACATCAAGGTTGTATATTGTCACCCTGCTTATTTAACTTATACACAGAGTACATCATGTGAAATGCTGGGCTGGAGGAATCACAAGCTGGAATCAAGATTGCTGGGAGAAATATCAATAACCTCAGATATGCAGATGACACCACCCTTGTGCCAGAAAGTGAAGAGGAACTAAACAGCCTCTTATTGAAGGTGAAAGAGGAGAGTGAAAAAGATGGTTTAAAACTCAGCATTCATAAAACTAAGATCATGGCATCCGGTCCCATCACTTCATGGCAAATAGATGGAGAAAAAAATGGAAATACTGGCAGATTTTATTTCCTTGGGCTCCAAAATTACTGCAGACGGTGACTGCAGCTATGGAATTAAAAGATGCTTGCTCGTTGGAAGAAAAGCTATGCAAAACTAGATAGCATACTAAAAAGCAGAGACTTCACTTTGCTGACAAAGGTCTATGTACTCAAAGCTCTGTTTTTTCCAGTAGTCATGTATGGATGTGAGAGTTAGAGAAGGCTGAGTGCTGAGGAATTGATGCTTTTAAACTGTGGTATTGGAGAAGACTCTTGAGAGTCCCTTGGAGTTGAAGGAGATCAAAGAATCAATCCTAAAGAAAATGAGTCCTGAATATTCATAGGAAGTACTGATGCTGAAGCTGAAGCTCCAGTGTTTTGACCACCTGATGCAAAGAGCTGACTCACTGGAAAAGACTCTGATACTAGGAAAGATTAAAGATGGGGGAGAAGGGGATGACAGAGGACGAGATGATTGGATGGCATCACCAACTCAATGGACATGAGTTTGAACAAGCTCCTAGAGTTGGTGAAGGACAGGGAAGCTTGGCATGCTGCAGTCCCTGGGGTCATAAAGAGTTGACTGTGAGTGAGTAGTGAACAGCTAAATATATATGCATATCTATATCTATATCTCTACTCTTTTTTAACAGTCTTTTCCATTTGGCTTTATCACAAGACATTGAATATAGTCCTCTGTGCTATAAAGTAGGGCCTTGTGGTTTATCCATCCTATATAAAAATGCTTACATCTGCTAGGCCCAACTCCCACTGCATCTCTCCTCCTAGGCAACTACTAGTCTGTTCTCTGTGTCTATGATTCCTTTTCTGTTTCACAGATAGGTTTATTTCTGTCACATATTAGATTCCACATATGAGTGATATCAGTGGTATTTGTCTTTCCCTTTATGACTTCATTTAGCATGGTAATCTGTAGTTGCATTCAGGTTACTGAAAATGGCATTATTTTGATTTTTTATAGCTGAATAGTAATCCATTGTATATATGTACCATGTCCTTTTTATCCATTCATCGCTGGTGGATATTTAGGCTGTTTCCATGTCTTGGCAATTTTGAATCATGATGAATGTATGGGTACATGTACCTTTTTGAATTATAGTTTTGTCTGAATACACGTCCCAGAGTGAGCTTTCTGAATCATATAGTCATTCTATTTATATTTTTTTGAGAAACCTCCATACTGCTTTCCCCAGTGGCTGCATGAACTTACATTCCTACCAATAGTGTTGGCAGTGTCTTTTCTCCACACCCTCTCCAGCATTTATTATTTATCGGGATTTTAATTATAGTCATTCTGACTGGTGTGAGATGGCACATCATTGTAGTTTTGATTGGCATTTCTCTAATAATTAGCAATGTTAAGCATCTTTTCTTGTGCCTATTGGCCATCTGTATGTCTTATTTGAAAAAATGTCTATTTAGGTCTTCGTCCCATTTTTCAATTGGGTTTTTGTTGTTGTTGTTATTGAGTTGTATAAGCTGTTTCTATATTTTGGAAATTAGGCTCTTGTCAGTTGCTTTGTAAATATTTTCTAAAGTAAGCAGTTTTTCTTCTCTCAAGCAAATTGTGTGAGGAATTGAGTCAATATAATCTTTAATAAAGTTAACGATTTAACTTAATCTGTGGAGTTTGTTGTCTGTTTAGCTATTTTCAGTGCATCATTGGCTTCAAATGTTTTGAGTGTGGAATCAAGACTCCCCCTGCAGAGATATCCACAGCACTGTAGACTTTTATAGTCAATACACATCCTTCTGAAACATTTGAGTATTCTTTCTGTTTTATAGCCTATCTTTCAGCTGTTTTTAGCACCAGGAAATTTTCTTTGCCCTCAAATCCAAACGCCAGTTATATTCACTCTGTAAGATCTTGCTTTCTTGTGGTCCCCTCTAGACTTCAGAATGGAGCTGTAGTGTACTCAGTGAATTTCTGGAATGTCCCAACTCTCAGTCATCTCATATTACGCTATTTCCAGACTGGGTTAAACAAGGCACCAAACGCTTCAGGGAGCTCTTTCGTCAAATCTCCTTTCTGATCTCAGCTTTCTGCATTACGACCCCATATACTTGTTGAAGGCCTGTGGGTCTCATATTGCCATGAAGGGTTCACTAAACTTTTTCTAGTTTCTCTTTATGGTCATTCATATAGTTTTGTCTTTTTATTTCTATACTACCAGAGATGAGTCTTTTCCAGATAATGGGCTTGTGTCTTGCTAGAATTTACTTTTATGTTTCTTTGCATTCTCATCTTTTGGTGGATTTTTTTTTCAAATGTAATTTTGTAGCTAATCATGCTTTTTGATTTTAGTGAGATTGAAGCAACAGTGCCTTGTAATATTTCAACCAGAACTAGAAGTTCTAGTACCTTCAGTTTTATTTTTCCTTCTATAAATTAGTAAATTAAAGTTATTTATGGAAAATAAATATATGAGAATTGGATTATAAAGAAAGTTGAGTGCCAAATAATTGATGCTTTTGAACTGTGGTATTGGAGAAGACTCTTGAGAATCCCTTGGGCAGCAAGGAGGTCCAACCAGTCAATCCTAAAGGAAATCAGTCCTGAATATTCATTGGAAGGACTGATACTGAAGCTGAAACTCCAATACTTTGGCTACCTGATGCAAAGAACTTGGCAAAGACCCTGATTCTGGGAAAGATTGAAGGCGGGAGGAGAAGGGGATGACAGAGGATGAGATGGTTGGATGGCATCACCGACTCAATGGACATGAGTTTGAGTAAACTCCGGGAGTTGGTTATGGACAGGGAGGCCTAGCATGCTGCGATCCATGGGGTTGCAAAGAGTCGGATACGACTGAGCTACTGAACTGAACTGAACTGATGGAAGATAAAATATATTACATTTTTTAGTAATTGTGTGTATACCAAAGTCAAACTTTTGATGGTAACATACATTATATTTATTTACCCTAAGACTGTGCATTCATTTCTAATTGCTGAGTCTACATTGTGATCTTTTTTTTGATTAGTGACTAGGAACTATATTTCTCTTCTGCTTCATAAAAACTTTCACAGCATATAGAACAGAACTAGTGAATGCTTATTTGTGAATAACACTAGAGTGCAATTTTAATGTTATAACTTTGTAGTACTGTTTTTGATAAAATACAATTACAGTCATTTTTGTGTGAATACAATTTATCTAGAAAGAGGAACACAAATGAGTCAATAATATTCATTAGTCATGTGATTACCTTTAAAATAATGTGCTGTCTTAAGCTTGTGTTTATTCAACAATGTTTTCCTTTCTTCATGTTTTTAGATAAGAGAGTATAATGCTATACATAAGTGTTGCATCTCATTTTATCAGTACTCATATTTCATTCCCAATACAATTTTGAAATTATTTTAAGGCCATTGAAGACATGAAGTTGAATAATTATGCTGCAGGTAATATTTAGGTATTTTTCTTAAATTTATTTTTATCCATTAATTAGTGATAGCAATTTTTCCTCTAATATAAATAGTAGCTATATTTCAATTCCCTGGATTTTGACAATAGCTGTTCTTTGCTTTTCTAAACCAAGAACACAGTTCTTATGGTTGACTCAAATGGTTTCAGAGAAGTGTGGTAGTAAATCTTTTACAAAATAGAGTATGACAATATGGTAAGCTTATTTCATTAACAAAGTGGGCATGACATTTACATAAAGTCTAATTCTTCAGTGTATTAGAACAAGAGACTCTTGAAGTCTATATTATATTTTAACGTTCTCAACATCTCTATTTGGATGGGCCAGGGTACTTTACAAATATAATGGGAAAAAAAAAAAAAGCCAGTATAACATGTATATACTCCTTGGCTTACAGCATTAACATTTATGCTTCTGTTTTGTCTTTGAGGTGAAATTAGGACAAATACAATGTTTTGTTATTCATTTTATTGTTCAACTTGAAATAAATCTTAGTTTATGTATGCTGAATTAACAAATTAACTATTTTCGAAGGCCCATAGCTAAAACCTAAGGATCTCTAACAGATTGTTTTACACAGGTCTGTTGTACACAGATTGTGTGTGTTAGTCACTCAGTCATGTTTGACTCTCTGCAACCCTATCTACTGTGGTCCACTGGGTTCTTCTGTCCATGGGATTCTCCAGGCAAGAATACTGGAGTGAGTTGCTATTTCCTTCTCCAATTATATCATATTACTAGCCAGAAATCTTTGCAAAATTAGTAATTTTTATGTTTATAAGATTACATCAAAATGTATGTTTTGTTGAATTTAATGAAAAAGGAATAAATCTGGAAAATAAAACTAATAGAAAGGAAAAAATATTAACTTGTTTGCTTTTAAAATTATAGGAGCATATTTCTAGAGAGCTAAAAAAACTCCCATAGAGGGAACATTTCTATTCTTTTAAATTTCCTTTTCCACTAGAAATTCAAGTGCTAATGCTGTCAGCTTCAAAAGCAAGGTCAAATCTGATGCAATTTGCAATGAATGTGCTACTAACTTTAAAACAGTTGAAGAAAGGAGTATATAGCTGATGACTGCAATCTATAACACAATTGATTTTTGAAACCTTATTTCTTTGTGCACTTAACTGTCCAACTTTGCTATATGGCCTTTTATCATGTAATTCCAGCTTTTGTGACAAAAGCAATAATTCATCATTTTGTGTTATTCAACATTTCACTGGATTATAATTTTTTCTTGAAGACAGTTACAAGAGATAATGTTTATTTTTCTTAATTATATATTTTTGGAAAAGTCCTTATAAATGAAGTAGTTTTGTCTGATTCTTTTTCCATGAATTTGTTTCATACAAGTGCAAAATAATAATTAGTGCTAAAATATTTAAATTTTAAATTATTCCTTTAAAATAATAATTCATTAGTTCTTACAGCAAGCTTGCAAGTCAAGGACAAAGATAATTGGTAATGCAGTCATAGATTATAATCACTACAAATAGATAATTATTTTATTCAAAATTTTCTGAGAATGAAGATACAGAATTCTGCTTTTTTTTTTTTCTTTCCTGCTACTAATAAAACTGGCCCCCAAAAATTCATGAAAAAGTAAGATTAGGGAGTGATGTCAGGATGATGGGTGAATAAAACATCCCTTGCCCATATCTCTCCCCTGACATCAATTTAGCATACTTCATAGTCAAACGTGCCTTTGAGAACTTCCCTGGTGGTCTAGTGGTTAAGACATGGGTTAACCAGTGGTTAAGACATGGGTTAACCATGGGTTAGCCAGTTCAGGAGACATGGGTTCAATCCCTGGTCCGGGAAGATCCCACATACCTCAGGGCAACAAAGACCATGCACCACAACTACTGAAGCCCACACACCCAGAGTCCATGCTATGCAACAAGAGAAACCACCTCAATGAGAAGCCCATGCACTGCATCTAGAGAGTAGCTCCCACTACCACAACTAGAGAAAGCCCACATGCTGCAACAAAGACACCGTGCAACCAAAAATAAATAAAATTAAAAAATATATATTTTAAGAAAGTCCCTTTGAGGGAGTTGTATGGATCCAGCACCATATGCCAAGGGACCCAGAGGAGTTTTGCCCCTCCATGCATCAAATAATGCATGGGGAAGCTTTGGACCCTGGCTCTGGGCCCTCAAGTGCTTCTGGCTTTGGACCCTGAAGTGACCCATGAACTGGTTCCATCCCCTCTCAGCTACAGTCCAGGAGGCCCTGGAAACCACTGACTTAATGCCATCACCCAAGATGAGAGAGCCTTTGTGATAGTCCAGGACTCCAGTGGACAGTTCTAGCACAAATTTGGAGCAAAAATATATATACATATATATGAAATTAGACTTATTGGAGTGGGTAAGAACAGCTTAAATTTACCTATGTCTTGTAACTCCCAAAGCAAAACAGCTCAAAAGAGCTCTTTTGGGCCTGTTATTTTTTTCTATGGAGGAAAGTGAGAGTATGTGAGTGAGTGACCAACAACTTCTCTAGCTAGGCAGGGCACAGTGGCAGGCACCTGTTTTTCCTTCACCCTATCCAGAGTTCTGAGTCAGGAGTACATGATTACAGGGTGGTGAGCAGCAGGGAGTAACAGTGGGCAAAACGTGCAATGGAAGGTGACAATGGCATGTGGATCCTGTTTATCTGCATCAAGGACTCTATCAGGAGGCCCACATGTGAGCTTTGGGGTAGCTCACCTGTAGATCCCTAACTGCCCGATGGGAGCCCCCAGCACTCTATGTGCCTCTGCTACAGTCTCTCATGCCCCATGGCCAGCTAGCTCCCTGTGTGCACTCACAATGGTGCTAAGAGCAAAACTTGGCAGATGGCTAGTGAGCACGTGCAGAAAGCCAGCCTGAATCTGTAGACCAGAGAGAGATCACAAACTTGAATATTTATTACTGCTCTTGGCAAAACAAAGTGGAGGCTGTTGGCACCCAACTTGCTGAATTGTAGGATGGTGAGAAGATATACATATAAGAATTTTACAAGAGAAGGCAAAAGTGTGGAGCAGGCCTATCCATAGAAGATCTGAGAAAGCATTAGAATCCTTAGCAGACAAATGGAAGATATTTCTCTCCTGAAGTCAGACAGTAGAGACTGGAGGAGGTGGCTGGTATTTCAAATGCAAAAACAGAAACCCCAAACTTCAAGAACATGCAAAATCAAGCAAACATGACACCAGCAAAATTTTCCAGTACCCTACCTCAAAGACATGAAGGTGCTACAATTTACTTAATAAAGAATTCAAAATTGCTGTTTTAAGATAACTCATTGAACTACAAGATAATACATAAAGATAATTCAATGAAATCAGTCCCACTTCTGGTTTTAAATCCAAAGGACATGAAATCAAGATCATGAAGAGATATCTACACTCATATTCTTGGCAGCATCATTATAGCCAAGCTATGGCTACAACCTAAGTGTTCTTTGAGGAATTAATGCATAAGAACAGGTGGGTTATTTGACAATGGGATACTACTCAGCATGGAAAGAAGGACCTATTACCATTTATGACAACATGGATAGAACTTGAAAGCATTATGTTAAATAAAGTCAGCCAGACAGAGAAAGACAATTACTGTATTAGATTACTTATATGAGGAATCTCAAAAAGCTGAACACAGAGAAACAGGGAGTCCAGTGGTGGTTTTCAGGGGCTGGAGATTTGGGAGATGGGGAGATATTGGTCAAAGAGTACAAGTTTTCAATTATAAGATGAGTAAGTTCTGGGGACCAAATCCATGGCAGTGACTATGATTAACAATACACTATTATATAATGGCACCCCACTCCAGTACTCTTGCCTGGAGAATCCCATGGACAGAGGAGCCTGGTGGGCTGCAGTCCATGGGATGGCTAAAGAGTCAGACACGACTGAGCGACTTCACTTTCACTTTTCACTTTCATGCACTGGAGAAGGCAATGGCAACCCACTCCAGTGTTGTTGCCTGGGGAATCCCAGGGACGGGAGAGCCTGGTGGGCTGCCATCTATGGGGTCGCACAGAGTCAGACACGACTGAAGCGACTTAGCAGCAGCATTATATACTTGAGAGTTTTTGAGAGCAGGTTTTAAATATTTCACCACACACAAATTTGTAATTATGTGAGGTAATGAAAGTGTTAACAAACCCTATGTGGGTATTCATTTTGCAATATTAAATGTATCAAGTTATTATATACAACTTAAAGTCACATACTGTTATATGTCAATTATATCTCAATAAAGCTGGAAGAATCATGTAGAATTTATGAAGAAAATCAAGAAGTAAAAGATAAGAATAAAAGTATGAATTTTTTTCAGTAGTGAAAATTTGAAATATGTAATTAGTAAAATAATAGAACTAAATGCTGTGAATAAAAACCAGATATTCCTTGACTTATCTATGAGTGCTCAGTCACTTCAGTCATGTCCGATTCTTTGTAACCCTATGGATTATAGCCCACCAGGCTCATCTGTCCATGGGATTCTCCAGGCAAGAGTACTGGAGTGGGTTTCCATGCCCTCCTCTGGGGGATCTTCTCAACCCAGGGACTGAACTTGTGTCTCCTGTGTCTAAAGCATTGAAGACAGATTCTTTACCTGTAGAAAGCAGGAAACTAAAGTGAACTGATAAAATAGGTTAGGTATGTCAGTGAAATATATGCTTGCTTTATGAGAGTTCCCTCATGGAAGATTGCTGAGTAGAAAGTTCCAGGAATCAACTCCAGCAATGAAAAAAATGTGAGCTGTCAAGAGCCATGAGAAGCAAACATTACAGATCTCTGAAGTATAATTGAACACTGACAGCATTATCAGGAAAAGGTGGTAAATTTTGGTGGATTTTGGCCTTTTCCTAGGGATCGTCATCTCCCTTCTTCCAACCCTTTGACAGGGAGGTGTAGTAATGGAGGGCTGAATTCCTGGTGTGGATTCCTGGTGAGAGTTAGGCAGTAAGAACCTTATCCTCCAAAGCCTGGTGTGGGAAGGGAGGATTTTGGCTTGCCTGCTGGTTTACTGAAGGATCAGTATGAAAGAAGGCCATCTTTGCTTTTGCCTCTTGAGGCTGAAGTAACTTCCAAGGTTGCATCTGTGGAGTGAACTTAACACAACACATATTTTTCCTTTATTTTCTTATGGGATTAAAATTTTCAAGGAAATCTGTCAAGTCACTGGCTGGCTGCAGAGATAATGGAACTGAGACTTCGGTGACCATAGAGACAAGAAATATTGTCTTTGAAAAATAGTTTCAGAATATCTCTAAATAAAAGACAACTTCACTCCCCTAACTATGCCCACCACTCCACCAACGAGTAATATTGGCAGTCCTGGGGAAGGAATATAATCTAGAGAGAGTTAAAAGTTCTACCATGTAAACAGAGAAATAAAGGGAATATGTGGTTATAGCTATTATTATTTTTCCTAGTTTCAAAGAAGTGAGAAATATAATATGTAATTTTTTGAAAAAAAGAAAATTAAAATACACATATCAAGTACTATACCATCCTATATGGATATTGTTTGAGAATTCTTCTTGCTGTCTATGTTCCTATGGTCTGAGCTTAAACCCCTACAGCCAACTACAATTTACTGTAGTAATAAATGGCTTACAAAGCTTTCTGCTCTTATCCCTATGTTACGAGTAGACCAAATTAATATCTCTGTCTGGAATGGTTCTTGAAATCTAAATTTGCTGTTTGCTTTTTGTGCCAGGAAAGATGCATATTTAATTCTCATTAAAATCCTTCTACAGAATATACCAAGACCATTTAGTGACTCTGAGTGATTTTCTAGGAGAGAAAAAAATAAAACCAAAATAAAAGAACAGGAAGGACAAAGGAAAACATCCCTGACGCCAGTGTGCTATCTGAACAAGTCTTCTCAGAAAGCCAACTTTGGGGGAAGATGCGCCATTGTCCCTCAAGATGTCTAAGACTGTCAAGAAGCTGCCCAGGAAATTTATTAAGTTTAAAAGAGGAAATAAAATGTTTATGATTCTTGGTAAAAACTTTTGACTAAGAGACTGATAAGAGTTTAATGTATCTTTTCAGCAAAAAACAAGGAGAACTTTGAAAATAAGTAAAAATGAATTTTTGCCCTTAAGAGTTGCATTAATCTGAACACAGATTCCCGAGACATATTTTACAGTGATTCTCTGAGATTCTTTTAGTAGCTGCATGAAATCAAAACTACAAAAAAAAAAAATAGTATGAGACAGTATTATTGCTATTTTGACACTTTGCATGTTGTTTCAAGACAACGGTATGTAAAACTATTGATATCCAGTATAAATCAAGATGGTGGCACCCAACTATACCAGAAGTCATTTTATTTTTCACTGCTACAAATATCTGTATAGTCAAAGTGATGGTTTTTCCAGTAGTCATGTACAGATGTAAGAGCTGGACCATATAGAAGGCTGAGCACTGAAGAACTGATGCGTTTGAATTATGGTGCTAGAGAAGACTCTTGAGAATCCCTTGGACAGTAAGGAGACCAAACCGGTCAATCCCAAAGGAAATCAACCTTGAATATTCATTGAAAGGACTGATGCTGAAGCTCCAATTCTTTGGCCACCTGATGCTAAGAGACAACTCATTGGAAAAGACCCTGATGCTGGGAAAGATTAAGGGCAGGAGAAGAAGGGGGTGACAGAAGATCAGATGGCTGGATGGCATCACCGATTCAGTGGACATGAGTTGGAGCAACCTTCGGTACATGATGAAGAACAGGGAAACCTGGCATGCTGCAGTTTATGGGGTTGCAGAGTTAGACACAGCTTATTGACTGAACAACAACATGCTTTCGGTAAAGAAAACTTCTGGTTTCACTGATTGCCCGTAAGTAGGAAAATCACTAATTTTATTAATTCATGACTCATGATTACATATCTCTTTAATTTTCTGTTTATTGAAAAAAGGAAGCACATATATTGTAATTCTGCTCAATATCAAAGTAAAATGTTTTTGCTCATTTAGAGTGACTCATGATTGAATCATGAGATGAACTAACCATTTTTGCATGAAAAATCATTTTTAATTCAATAATATCCCTTACAGGGATTGTACCCAGCTTAATGCCTTTTTAAATTAAAAAATCATGACAGTAGCATATAATTCCTCTGGAGGAGGGCATGGCAACCCACTCCAGTATTCTTGCCTGGAGAATCCCATGGACAGAGGAACCTGGTGGGCCCCCTTCCATGGGGTCGCAGAATCAGACATGACTGAAGCAACTAAGCACAAACATATAAGTCAAAATCTTATTCCAGAATTTTAATGTAAAACTTTTTATATGAATATGTAGCATGTAATTTTTTACATATATATGAAAAGTTTGGGTTATATTATTAATATAGAAGTTTTCATTTTTCAGTAGTATAAGAGAATGATCCAATTTTAAACTGTGCTTATTTTGTAAACCTAATTCTCAGCCTTACCTTATGAGCCCCAATTAAAAGCATGGCATCTATGTGTATGAATGCCTTAGCTCTCTTTTTCCTAGTCAGTATTCATATTCATAGACTTGCAAAGCTTCCGTGTGTGTGGGTATGTATGTGTATATTGTTGTTAGTGGATACAAGATCGGTCTTCGCTGCCAACTATGATTGCTCTCTAATATCTCAATTGCAATCCAACTCTTCTCTCCTTCAACCTAGGTTAGTATTTTCTAGACTAGACTACATATAATCATTTGAAATTTTGAAAAGGACACTTGTGGAAATAGCTTTTTCTTTTAAAAGGAAAATAAAGACTTTGGCTTTTTCTCTGTAGTAAGACAAAGCTCATTTAGGATGAAAATCAAGTTCCTTCATAAACTAGGTTCTGCTGACATTTCCACTTGCTTTCCTAACACTGCACTTCACACTAGTACTCCCTTGTCCCAGGGGATAAGTTCCACCCACCAGTGGATGCCTGAAACCTCAGATAATACTGAACCCTATAAATTCTATATTTTTTCTTATACATACATACCTATGATGAAACTAAATTTATAAACTTAGAACAGTAAGAGATTGACAACAACTAATAGTAAAATAAAACAATTATAACAATATACTCTAATAAAAGTTATATGCATGTCTTCTCTCTTTCTCAGAATATCTTATTGTACACATTTATAGGCATACCTTGTTTTACTGCGCTCCACAGACATTGTTTTTTTTTTACAAACTGAAAGTTTGTGGTAACCCTACATCAAGTAAGTCTACGGATGCCATTTTCCCAACAACTTTTGTTCACTTCTTGTATTTCTGTCACAGATGATAGTTTTTGCAATATTTTGAACTTTTCAGAATTATTTGTTATGGTGATCTGTGATATTTGATGCCATTGCTATGACTTGTTGAAGGCTCAGATAATGCCTAGAATTTTTTAACAACAAAAAAAGTAGTTTTTAATTAAGTTATGTACACTGTCATTTTAGACATGATGTGATCTTTCACTTAATAGACTATAGTATAGAATAAACATGATTTTTATGTGCACTGGGAAACCAAAAAATTCATTTGACTCACTTTACTGTGATATTTACTCTTTTGTGGTAGTCTGAAACCAAGCCCGCAGCATCTCCAAGGTGGGCCTGGAATCCCCTTTCCATCTTAACTAAGCACTATTCACGCACTGTGCCTATAACTTTCACAGTTTGAGGTATAACAACAAAACTAGCGCAAACTTCCTTTTTTCCTGTTCCACCATTTCAGGAATAGAAGATTGTTCTTATCCTAAGTCTTAACAACTTCGGCATATATTTGCTGTTTTTCCTAAGTAGCAAAATATTTACCTTTTCACTTAAAGGAAACAGTTCCTAACTTTGCTTTGGCCTTTCTGAATCACCAGCATCACAATTCCTGTGCTTTGGGGACATTATCAAATAAAACAGAGTTACTTGAACATAAGCACTGCCAGATCCTGAGAGGTGACCTGACAACTGAGTCACCTACTAACTGACCAGTAGGTGGTGTCTGCTGGACAAATGGATGATTCACAGTCCTGCGGGTGGGTTGGGGTGGGTGGGGATAAAACGAGACACAAGACAGCAGGAGGCTACATCAAACTACTCTGAATACATGCAATTAAAAACTTACAAATTTTTCATTAAATAGTTATGGACTGAAGGTGACCAAAAGTAACAGAAATTGAACCTGGGCCTCTGCTGGGAATTGTAGGCAGATTCTTTACCATCAAAGCACCAAGGAAGCCCAACCTCAGAACATGAAACCACAAATAAGAGCACTACTTTGTATTTTTAACACACTGATCATTTTGTTTTGCTTTTCAAATATGTGGTTGTTCTTTCTACCTCCGCTTTTTCCTATTGGCTATGTTCTTCAAAATATATCTGCTTCTTTATCTTTTTTTCCCTTATGTTTCATTTGGATACTTCCTTTTATCTTTCAGCTCTCTGTTTAAATGTATAACATTTATCTTACTTGATACTCACATGAAAGTGAATGTGTTAATCTCTCAGTTGTGTCCGATTCTTTGTGACCCCATTGGCTGTATCCCACTAGGCTCCTTTGTCTAAGGAATTCTCCAGGCAAGAATACTGGAGTGGGTAGCTATTCCCTTCTCCAGAGGATCTTCCCAAGAGAGTGATCAAACCCATGTGCCCTGTATTGCAGGCAGATTCTTTACTGTCTGGGCCACCAGGTAATACACTCCATAAAATTGATATTTTACCAAACAAATTTTGCAGGTGAGCAAGCAGTTGTCCAAATAAACTTAAGTTCACGAAACTGTTGGGTTAGCATGAGACAGTTCAAAATCCTCTTGCTTTTAAGAAATTAAACATAATATCCTTAAGAAGTTTCATAATCTTCTAAAAGCATGATTTTGATGGTTATCTCAGTTTAACATTTTTTCTTTTATTTTTATGAACACTTATTTATTTTATTTTATTTTTTAATTTTTTTTAATTTTATTTTTAAACTTTACAATATTGTATTGGTTTTGCCAAATATCGAAATGAATCCACCACAGGTATACCTGTGCTCCCCATCCTGAACCCTCCTCCCTCCTCCCTCCCTATACCATCCCTCTGGGTCGTCCCAGTGCACCAGCCCCAAGCATCCAGTATCATGCATCAAATCTGGACTGGAGACTCATTCCATATATGATATTATACGTATTTCAATGATATCCTCCCAAATCATCCCACCCTCTCCCTTTCCCACAGAAACCAAAAGACTGTTCTATACATCAGTGTCTCTTTTGCTGTCTCATATACAGGGGTATTGTTACCATCTTTCTAAATTCCATATATATGCACTAGTATACTGTATTGGTGTTTTTCTTTCTGGCTTACTTCACTCTGTATAATAGGCTCCAGTTTCATCCACCTCATTAGAACTGATTCAAATGGATTCTTTTTAATGGTTGAGTAATACTCCATTGTGTATATGTACCACTGCTTTCTTATCCATTCATCTGCTGATGGACATCTAGGTTGCTTCCATGTCCTGGCTATTATAAACAGTGCTGCGATGAACATTGGGGTACACGTGTCTCTTTCCCTTCTGCTTTCCTCAGTGTGTATGCCCAGCAGTGGGATTGCTGGATCATAAGGCAGTTCTATTTCCAGTTTTTTAAGGAATCTCCACACTGTTCTCCATAGTGGCTGTACTAGTTTGCATTCCCACCAACAGTGGAAGAGGGTTCCCTTTTCTCCACACCCTCTCCAGCATTTATTGCTTGTAGACTTTTGGATCGCAGCCATTCTGACTGGCGTAAAATGGTACCTCATAGTGGTTTTGATGTGCATTTCTCTGATAATGAGTGATGTTGAGCATCTTTTCATGTGTTTGTTAGCCATCTGGATGTCTACTTTGGAGAAATGTCTATTTAGTTGTTTGCCCCATTTTTTGATTGGGTCATTTATTTTTCTGGAATTGAGCTGTAGGAGTTGCTTGTATATTTTTGAGATTAGTTGTTTGTCAGTTGCTTCATTTGCTATTATTTTCTCCCATTCTGAAGGCTGTCTTTTCACCTTGCTTATAGTTTCCTTTGTTGTGCAGAAGCTTTTAACATTTTATTTTTAACAAAAATATAGATAAAAGATTGCCTTGAATACAAGTAACCCACTCTTTTCCTATTTTTATGCTAGAAATTGTTTTATGAAACTTTATCATGAAAGTTTCCATTCAAGTAGATTATTGAACTATAGAATTAAAGTTCAATTTCTCATTTGCCCACTGAGAATTCTTTTCACAAAGTACACAAATGCAAATTCCATAATTTTAAATTTGGGAAGATGTATGCAATGAACTGAATAAGTACAAATAGCTAAATTCTTTCATATGAAGTAATAATGATTCCAGTGCTTAATGTGTAAGTCAAATATTATCTTTGGCACAGAATTATAAGGTAGTTCTTCCTGTTTCATTTTGATTGCTTTTGAAATGAAGAAGCCACGTTGAATTTACACTTTTAGGAAAGATATGTTCATATTGTTTCCTGGGATAATACCTCCTAGGAGTGCTTTATATATATATATTTTTTTAATTTTGATTTTTTTTGGAGTATAGTTGATTTACAAAGTTGTTTTAGGTTCAGTTGTACAGCACAGTGCTTCAGTTATACATATATATTCATTTTTTAAGGTTCTTTTTTCATACAGGTTATCACAGAGTATTGAGCAGAGTCCCCTGTGCTATATAGTAAGCTGTTGTTGGTTATCTATCTTATATATGGTAGTGTGTATATGTTCATCCCAAGCTCCTGATTCATCCCTGCCTCCCACATATTTCCCCTTTGGTAACCTAAATTTGTTTTTGATATCTGTATGTCTGTTTCTGTTTTGTGAATAAGTTAGTTTGTACCACTTTTTTTAAAAATTAGATTCCACAAGTGAGTGATGATATTTGTTTTTCTCTGACTTCACTGAGTGTGATAATCTCTGCTTGCGTCCTTTTTGCTGCAAATGGCATCATTTTGTTCTTTTCTATGACTGTCATATTCCACTGCATATATGTACCACATCTTCTTTATCCATTCCATGGTCGATGGACATTTAGTTTGTGTCCATGTCTTCGCTATTGTAAATAATGCTGCAGTGAGTCTGAAAAACAGCCTAGGTGGGTAGAGTATTCTTAGTTATAGGTATTTCCCTTTCATCACTTTAAATATATTGTGCCCCTTCCTAGGAGTACTTTAAAATGCCATGTAATCACTAAGCCTTGTGAAAAGTAGTGTATACATCAAATTGATCTGTTGATCTATTTTTTATAAATATTTTGACAAGATTAATTATTATATACTATACTATGCAAATGTATTTTATCATTATCTGTCAGATTAGAAGTCTTTAGATAAAAAGGTATATAATATAATTAATGTACTACAATTCTGAAAGGGTCAAATTCACTTATTCATTCAACAATTAGTTTTCATCTAATATGCCCCAGGCATTGTTCTAGAAACTGGAGGAAAGGCAAGTGTCATTCAAATGCCTGTCCTTTGAGAACTTACATTATCTTGGAAGGAGAGGGATAATAAGCAAATAATAACATTGCACTGTATGTTTGAAAATTGCTATGAGAGTTTTTATCACATGAAAATAAAATGTGTAACTATGTGTAATGGTGGAAGTTAGCTAGAAATATTCACTGATCTTTTCACAATTTATAAAAATATAGATTCATTATGTTGAAATCAATATACCTGAAACTAATATAATGTTATGTATCAATTATATCTGAAGTTTGAAAAAAGCATTTGGTTAATTCTTTAATTAGTTACTGTATTACCTTTGTATTTTTGAAGATACACCATCAAAATTAGTGTTACATTATTGAAAAACTTTTAAATTCATGAATTAGAAGCCTGTTGAAAAAAATTGAAAAAAATTATTAAGAACCATAAAAATAAAAATGAAAAAAGACAATTAATTGAATAAAATCTACATTTAAATTTGATGAAGAAAGTTTCTTTCCAGCACTAAAATATATAATGACATATATGTTAGTAATGATTACTTTATCTTCTTACTCTTCTTTTAAAGCTTTTTAAAAAAAAATGTACAAGCAACTCCTACAGCTCAATTCCAGAAAAATAAATGACCCAATCAAAAAATGGGGCAAACAACTAAATAGACATTTCTCCAAAGAAGACATACAGATGGCTAACAAACACATGAAAAGATGCTCAACATCACTCATTATCAGAGAAATGCACATCAAAACCACTATGAGGTACCATTTCACGCCAGTCAGAATGGCTGCGATCCAAAAGTCTACAAGCAATAAATGCTGGAGAGGGTGTGGAGAAAAGGGAACCCTCTTCCACTGTTGGTGGGAATGCAAACTAGTACAGCCACTATGGAGAACAGTGTGGAGATTCCTTAAAAAACTGGAAATAGAACTGCCTTATGACCCAGCAATCCCACTGCTGGGCATACACACTGAGGAAACCAGAAGGGAAAGAGACACGTGTACCCCAATGTTCATCGCAGCACTGTTTATAATAGCCAGGACATGGAAGCAACCTAGATGTCCATCAGCAGATGAATGGATCAGAAAGCTGTGGTATATATACACAATGGAGTATTACTCAGCCATTAAAAAGAATACATTTGAATCAGTTCTAATGAGGTGGATGAAACTGGAGCCTATTATACAGAGTGAAGTAAGCCAGAAAGAAAAACACCAATACAGTATACTAACGCATATATATGGAATTTAGAAAGATGGTAACAATAACCCTGTGTACGAGACAGCAAAAGAGACACTGATGTATAGAACAGTCTTATGGACTCTGTGGGAGAGGGAGAGGGTGGGAAGATTTGGGAGAATGGCATTGAAACATGTATAATATCATGTATGAAACGAGTCTCCAGTCCAGGTTCGATGCACGATACTGGATGCTTGGGGCTGGTGCACTGGGCCGACCCAGAGGGAGGGTATGGGGAGGGAGGAGGGATGAGGGTTCAGGATGGGGAACACAGGTATACCTGTGGTGGATTCATTTCGATATTTGGCAAAACTAATACAATATTGTGAAGTTTAAAAATAAAATAAAATTTAAAAAAAATTTAATCATTCTTTCATGTCCATGAATAAGACTGTTCTGAACTCAGCTTTTTTCTTTCTATATATTATATATATATCTTATCTACCTAATATAGTACAACAAAATTTTATTTGTTGCTCATTATAACTCTACTATAAAAAATAATCCTTATTTAGTCTTTCTTTTCTTGAGTCAAATTTAAATATCTTTGTATTGGTTAGGATCTTTGCAGGTAATAAACCACTTGAATTAAAATGACTTAATCACTAAAGTTGTATAATTGTTTTATTTAAATAGTATGTTTTGAGATAGGCAATTTCAGGGGAGATACCACCTACCCTGTATATACATTTGATGTTTTGAAAGCATCAAAGATCTGTGGTGTTTATTTCCTTCTTGCTCTTCTATTCTTGCCTATTGGCTCTTTGTCTCTTGTTGCTTTATGGGCAAAAGAGGTCATGACAACAAAACCATAGCACCACTGAATTCAAGGCAGCAAGAAAGAGTAGGATTTTGTGTCTATCTCTTTTTTGGGTGTAGTATTCTTCAACTAAAATGTCTTCTTAGTACTCTAGAATCGGGATAGATGTCCTTCTTTACAGCAATCATTGGCTAAGGATTGTCAACTACAAATATGAACGTACCAGTTTCATCGCCAATGACTAAACAGCAAGGGCATTTGCCTTCTGCCTCTGCAGAGATTGAACCCTGTGCTGTTGCAGCTGGTGACCTTCAACACCCTCCAAGGGAGTAGAGGGAGCAATCTGTACTCCAGGGGATCTGGCGGGACAGGTCTTTAGAGAGTTGGATGTTTTTTCTGTTGTTCAGTCACTTGATCATGTCTGACTTTTTGCAACCCCATAGACTGCAGCATGCCAGGATTTCCTGTCCTTCACCATCTCCCAGAGCTTGCTTAAACTCAAGTCCATTGAGTCGGTGATGCCATCCAATCATCTCATCCTCTGTCTTCAATCTTCCCCGGCATCAGGGTCTTTACAAATGAGTCAGTTCTTCACATCAGGTGGCCAAAGAATTGGTGCTTCAGCTTCAGCATCAGTCCTTTCAATGAATATTCAGGACTGATTTCCTTTAGGATGGACTGGTTGGATCTCCTTGCAGTCTAGGGGACTCTCAAGAGTCTTCTCCAACACCACAGTTCAAAAGCATCAATTCTTTGGCACTCAGCCTTCTTTATGGTCCAACTCTCACAACCATACATGACTACTGGAAAAACCATAGCTTTGACTAGATGGACATTTGTTGGCAAAGTACTGGCTCTGCTTTTTAATATGCTGTCTAGGTTGGTCATAGCTTTTCTTCCAAGGAACAAGTGTCTTTTAATTTCATGGCTGCAGTCACCATCTGCAGTGATTTTGGAACCCAAGAAAATAAAGTCTGTCACTGTTTTCATTGTTTCCCTTTCTATTTGCCGTGAAGTGATGAGACTGATTGCTATGATCTTCGGTTTTTGAGTGTTGAGTTTTAAGCCAGTTTTTTCACTCTCCTCTTTCACTTTCATCAAGAGGATCTTTAGTTCCTTTTCACTTTCTGCCATAAGGCTGGTTACATCTACATATCTGAGGTTATTGATATATCTCCCAGAAATTTTTATTCCAGCTTGCGCTTCATCCAGCCCAGTGTTTCTCATGATGTACTCTGCATGTAAGTTAAATAAGCAGGGTGACAACATACAGCTTTTACTTACTCCTTTCCCAAATTGGAACCAGTCTGTTCCATTTGGTTCTAACTGTTGCTTCTTGACTTGCATACCTGCATAGATTTCTCAGGAGGCATGTAAGTTGTTATGGTATTCCCATCTCTTTAAGAAATTTCCACAATTTGTTGCGATCCACACAGTCGAAGGCTTTAGTGTAGTCAATGAGGCAGAAGTAGAGGTTTTTCTGGAATCCTCTTACTTTTTCTGTGATCCAGTGGATGTCAGCAATTTGATATCTGGTCCTCTGCCTTTTGAAATCCAGCTTGAACATCTGGGAATTCTCGGTTCACATTACAGTTGAAGCCTCACTTGGAGAATTTTGAGCATTACTTTGCTAGCATGTGAAATGAGGGCAATTGTGTGGTAGTTTGAATATTCTTTGGCATTTTCCTTCTTTGGCATTGGAATGAAAATTGACCTTTTCCAGTCCTGTGGCCACTCCTGCATTTTCCATATTTGCTGGCATACTGAGTGCAGTGCTTTAACAGCATCATCTTTTAGGGTTTGAAATACCTCATCTGGAATTCCATCATTTCCAGTATCCCTGTTCAGAGTGATGCTTCCTAAGGCCCACTTGACTTCACACTCCAGGATGTATGGCTGTAGGTGAGTGATCACACTATTGTGGTTATCTGGGTCAGTTAGATCTTTTTTGTATAGGTCTTCTGTGTATTCTTGTCATCTCTTCTTAATATCTTCTGCCTCTGTTAGGTCCATACCATTTCTGTCCTTTTATTGTGCCCATCTTTGCATGAAAGATATACACATCTCAGTGCAGAGTTCCAAAGAATAGAAATGAGAGATAAGAAAGCCTTTCTAAGTGAACAATGCAAAGAAATAGAGGCAAACATTAGAATGAGAAAGACTAGAGATCTCTTCAAGAAAATCAGAGATACCAAGGGAATATTTCATGCAAAGTTGGATGTTTTTAGGAACAGACTTTATGCTGTCACTCCTTGCATCTCCTCAGATCTAGGAAAGCACTAAATCCTTTCATTGTGACATCAGATCCTCATGACTAGCAGAAAATCTTTTGTAAAATGAGTGCTTAAGGTATGAAACTCACCCTTCTCCAAAATCTTATATATTGACCTTCCTTCCACTGCCTTTTTGGAGCAGTCTCTCAGAGCTATCTGAGATTCTGCCTCCCAGACGGCACTCCTCATTTTGCCCCAAATAAAACTTAACTTGCAACCTTCAAGTTATGCATCTTTTTTAGTCAGCAGTATAATGAAGTAGACACTCTTCACTTAGTTTAGAAAATGAACTTCATTAGGGATATGTAAGAGATTTAAGGGAGGGGCCCACTTTTACTGAAAACATTGTACCAAACAGAGTTGTGTATCCTTAAATGTAGAAGGAAAAGAGATATAAATAGTGTATGACTACAACAGTATCTGATACATTTTTTTAAAAATCAGACATTTCAAACAAAGTAGTGAGGCTACTCAAAGGCAACATGTAAATTTCATTAGAATTTGGTAATGGGAACGTTTGGTTCAACATTTGCATTGCTCCAATTTACTGAGACTTCTGAAGTGTTTGGCTATCATGTTTATATCTAAATCAGATTCCTCCTGAGTTCCAGCTCTCATTCCTTATTTTGTGTCCCAATCATTGAAGCAATTTGAAACTTGCCAGTGATGAAGCAATTACTCATCTCTCCCATCCATAAATTTTATGGTGTTTTTAGGATAATTGTCTGTTTGACTCTATAAAAACATGATCATCCTTATGTATCCTTTAAAATTTTTTCTTTATTACTATATATTACTTTAAGCATATAGTTAATTTGTTTTATAAGCTGGTTCATAGCTCATTTTATGAATGCTGTAAGTCTTCAAACACATGATTAGTTTTCTGATTATAGTGTTTAGGTATACTAATATATTTTCAAGTAAAGAAAAATGTCATTTTATAAAAATAAAGGCCAAGCTAAGTTAAAATGTCCACAATGTAAGAGGTACCTTGTGTTTTTTGTGATTTTTTTGCCATGATTTAAGGTAATATCACGGCCTTCCCTGGTGGCTCAGAGGGTAAAGCATTCGCCTGCAATGCTGGAGACTCGGGTTCGATCCCTGGGTCAGGAAGACCCCCTTGAGAAGGAAATGGCAACCCACTCCAGTACTCTTGCCTGGAAAATCTTATGGAGATAAGCCTGGTAGGCTACAGTCCATGGGGTTGCAAAGAGTCGGACACGACTGAGTGACTTCACTTCAAGGTAATGTCAATATAGTGCCAAGGGTACTAGACATTGGAATGGAAAAAGATAATGCAAAATGTTTTACAATTTCAAACATTTTAATGCCATCTATTATATGTACTTCACTCAATCTGATTTTTTAAAATCTTTCTCAATTTTATCTTATCCATTGGTTAAATCTGGTGATTGAGACTCAACTGGCACAGTCTGACTCTGGCTCTGAAATGATAAGAGTGTTCTGGGTTGGATATAGGCTCAAAATCATTTCCAGTGCTAAGGCAAGAGGGGAGAAAGAACCACATGTGGGTTTGAAGATATTTTGTGTGCATGGCAGAAGATAATGAGTAACTAACTCTCTAGATACATAGAATGAAATATCAATCCACATTAAGGTAAAAACTGTGGGTTTTAAGAAATGGGATAGAAATGAAATTCTGAGATTTTTCTGAAAAGATTAGAACAAGTTAATACCATTTCCCTTTCTTGTTTCTGAAACTAAATTTTAAACCATAGTATCAGTGTCATGCATTTAATTTTTTAACATTTTATTATTCTTGAAATATCTCTAAAACTGTATAATGCATAAAAAGGATATATTATGTTTAATTATGTTTATAATTTGAAAGGGCTTCCCAGGTGGCACAGTGGTAAATCATCCTCCTACCAATGCAGGAGACACAAGAGATATGGGTCGGGAAGATACTCTGAAAAAGGATATGGCAACCCACTCCAGGAGTCTTGCCTGGAAAAGGCAAGGAACCTGGTGGGCTCCAGTCCATGGTGTTGAAAAGAGTCAGACATGGTCAACCATGCCACACACGTGAATAATTTGAAAAGAACACAGAACCATAGATTGAGATAATTATATTTGTTCAAGGAAAGAAAATAGATATCTGGGTAGACTGGGATTTCTATCACAAATAAAGATGAAGTAAAGATCATTGATTCACTTCATGCATTCATTTTCCTAAGTATTAATGCATTTACAAAACCTGGTCAGCTAATGTTGGCACATAAGTTGGTTTCATAAGGGATGGAGGCTAGATTCTAGGGGTAGACGCTTTCATTTCTTTGTTGTCTAACAGCGACTGGTGCTATATTGCATAGACCAGCACTGTTACAGGAGATGAATGATGGGTCTCATATATTGTCAGTTCTTGAAGATACTTCTTAGGACTGCTTTTCTCATGCCCTGAGACAACAGATGCAAAGAGGTTTTCTTTTTCAGAAAAATCGTTACACAAGGCTGTTAAAGGGGATAGATATAATCAAGTTGCTAAGACTTAGTGTTTAATACCATCTATTAACTTAGTATATTTTTAGAATCCGGCAATGGCACCCCACTCCAGTTCTCTTGCCTGGAAAATCCCATGGACGGAGGAGCCTGGTAGGCTGCAGTCCATGGGGTTGCTGAGGGTTGGACACGACTGAGCGACTTCACTTTCACTTTCATGCATTGGAGAAGGAAAAGGCAACCCACTCCAGTGTTCTTGCCTGGAGAATCTCAGGGACGGTGGAGCCTGGTGGCTGCCGTCTATGGGGTCGCACAGAGTAGGACACAACTGAAGCGACTTAGCAGCAACAGCAGCAGCAGAATCCCCAAAATTTGAAAACTCCAGTTGAGAACTAAAATGGGATGATTTAGAGAGAAAGTAAGATAGTCTCTTGCCTCACTTTACTCTCTGATTCACCTAACCATCCAGAACATGAGCAGTGAAAGATTAGACATTACAAGATGCTATTTAAAAAGTATGAAAAAATCTTAACTGAATGAACAAAGCTCAGAGGAAAAAAGCAAACTTCTGTCCGTGGTAGTTGTAGCGTTGCACCTTTTTGGTAACATAGGGTCAGCTTCAATGAGGGAAAGAACCTTGAAAACACATAGGTGAAATGAAACAACCAACACAATGGTAAGAGGGCTTTTAGGTTTCCTTCTCTCTTGTAAATAATAACATCCTCCTAGCCCTCTCCCTCTATACCCTGGGAGTTCGGTTCACTTAAAAAAATAGCGGTAGGTTCTACAATGAGAATATTTTTAAAAGTCATTCTCAAGAATGTAATAATCGTATGTAATAAATACATATGATTTACTTTTGCAGTGTCCTCATTGTAAAGCTATACTGAAACATAATGCCCTTGACATAGCCTAAGACTGAACTGTATTTCCTTCAGATTTGCATGTAAAGTAATTTTGTAATATTTTCTAGACTTGGAAATGTGTCATAATTGTTTATCTCCAAGGAACTCTGGACTCAAACATAGTGTGATAAGATAAAACAATTAGCCAATAATTACCCAGCATTTTTTGCTTACCTGTATTTTTTTTTTTTTTTTTGACACAATGCCCCAATATATATTCAGGCAACCTAAAAATAAAGGCTAATTTGTACTAACTTATAACAGGTCTTCATGGTGTCTGATCAGAATTTATATCAGACATTGAAATGTTAATTTCAATATCTTTTTTTTTTCTATAAAAATATAAAGAAAAAAAAGAGGGCCAAAGAGGAAAATAGAGAATGCATTGATATATATTTGTTTCTTTGTGTGTTGAGTGCACATTCCAAGTTGTTTTCCATTTTAGGACATTCTGATGCTATTTGCCTGTAAAGCATAACGTATCATGCAGTTTCCCATGGATATAATCCTTGCCTTAAGGGTTTACAGCTTGAACATTCAGAACTATCCGAGCAGTACAATTCAGACATATGCAGCTTAGCAAGCTGACTGGTCAAAAAACTGGCAGTGAACTCTTAGTTAAATTCCTGTGTCAGCACATTTGGGCACAGGCAAAAACAAGAATGATCTGTTCAATGCCTGTGACATAACCAATGTACTGCCAATGAAAGACAAATAGATTTCCACAGAGTTTTATAATATTAAGCACTGTTAAACTGAATGGATAAAGAATTAGTAAAATTTCAGCATCCCTCTACCTAACGTGGTTTATTTTTTACATAACAAGTTGTAATAGAGAGAAGTATTTCTTTGGAAGGAATGATGCTAAAGCTGAAACTCCAGTACTTTGGCCACCTCATGAGAAGAGTTGACTCATTGGAAAAGACTCTGATGCTGGGAGGGATTGGGAGCAAGAGGAGAAGGGGACGACAGAGGATGAGATGGCTGGATGGCATCACTGACTCGATGGACGTGGGTCTCAGTGAACTCCAGGAGTTGGTGATGGACAGGGAGGCCTGGCATGCTGCGATTCATGGGGTCGCAAAGAGTCGGACACAACTGAGGGACTGAACTGAACTATTTATATGGCTCTGCCTTCCTTTCCAAATCTACTTACTTTGACTCTTGAAAAATGTCACTATAGACTTTTTATTCATGCAAATCTTTTACTCCAAGCCCTCCAGGTTGTCTCTTAGAAGGTACCAAAATTTGAATGTTTGGGAAATGTATTAAGACTAGTCATAAATACATAAACATGAGTTGATCGTCCCAAATATTTTGCTACAAAATAAATTTCTAAATTGTATATTGATTCATCTTCATATTTTTCTTTTCACACTAAAGTCTCTTATGCATATGTGTGCTTAACAGAGCCTATGAGACATCCCTTTTCCTAGCAGCCAAAGAGTGTGGAGTGAGTTAATGGTATCCTCCTTGGGCATTCTCACCTGTTAATGTGAGAGGGGTATTCTCTAAACATGTTGACAGCAGAGAGAGAGGGAGGGAAGGAGAGCAGAGGAGAGTGAGAGGGGGAATGAGAAGGAGAGAAGCTAGGAGACAGAGAGATCTATACTTTCTTATTTTACAAATGACAAACTGAAGACAAGGACTCTTGTTGAAATACAGTTTTTCTGATAGCTATGTTAGTACTCTAGGATAATTGATATTATGATTACTCTTTTTATTAGTTCTGCAATAAAGGGTTCTCATAATATTTCTATATGAATATATAAGTAAATGAATCTGGACTTCATCAAACAGACTAATGCTGATTCTGTTTTCATGTCAAATCTATTTACGTTGAGAAAATGTATTCTCTAGATGTGGAGAGAACACTTAGAATGAGGAGGTCAGAAATTCAATCTCTTGGGTCAACATCAGACAACAAAATGCAACACAGGAAACTTGATTCTGATCAAGATGCTTTGTCAAAGCATCTGGGAAAGCTAGTCAAAGGGGAAATACTAAATATGCTTTCATAATTAACATATAGAGATGACCTCAATTTATTTTTACTCATTTATTTTTGCCTGTGCTTGGTCTTTGTAACTGCTCATGGGCTTTCTCTAGTTGCAGAGAGCCTGAGGCTGCTCTCTGGTTGTGGTGCTTGGCCTTATTGCAATGTCTTCTCTGGTTATGGAGCACCAGCTCTAGAGCAAATGTGCTTCAGTAGTTTTGACACAAAGGTTTAGTTGCCCTGTGGCATGTGGGATCTTAGTTCCCAGACCAGGGATCGAACCCATGTCCCCTGCAATGGCAGGTGGATTCTCAACCACTGGACCACCAGAAAAGTCCCTTAGTTTCTTAAAGAATTGCCCATTAATAAGGATAATATTTTCTCACTTCTATTGGGGAAAAAATGGAATTTAAGAAAATTTTAAATTGTAAAAAGTGAGATATATTAGATTGACATAAATTAAAGGCAATTTTTGAATTCACCACTATTTTTACCAACTAGAAGATAGTATTTTATGTCATAAACATATGTATATGTTCATGTCTATTGTTTTTCTATATTTTAATAATTGTTTGCCATTAATATATATTGTTGTTTATGTAGTAGATATAACAAAAACATTTTAAAAGTTATTTTGCTACACAAGTTGGCAAAGGGTGTTTTTAAATTTTATTTATTTATTTTTGGCTGTGCTGGGTCTGCATGAGCTTTCCCTAGGTCCAGCAGCTGGGGGCTACTCTCGAGCTGTGGTGTGCAGGCTTCCCCTTGCAGTGGCTGCTCTTGTGACGCACTGGCTCTGGTGCCTACGGGCTTCAGTAGTTGCAGCTCAGAGGCTCAGTAGTTCCAATGCCAGGGCTCTAGATCGTGGGCTCAGTGGCTGTGCTGTAAGGTCTTAGTTGTTCCATGGCTTGTGGGATCTTCCTGTATCAGGGATCAAATGCATGTCCCCTGCGTTAGGCAGGCAGATTCTTTACCACTGAGCCACCAGGGAAGTCTCAGGCAAAGTTGTTTTAAAAGAAGTTCATTTACAACTTCATATTAACTGTTAAGGGAAATGCAAGATATGATACATTGATGCAGAGAGGTTCATTACTCTATTTTTGCCAACAAACTAGTCTGTTTTTATATGTTATAAACCATAATAAATATAGTAACAAGTACTTTAGTGTTGCTGCTGCTAAGTCACTTCAGTCATGTCTGACTCTGTGCGACCCCATAGACAGCAGCCCACCAGGCTCCCCCGTCCTTGGGATTCTCCAGGCAAGAACACTCGAGTAGGTATTATATGTGTCTAAATTTACTCTCACTTTGTTTTTATCCTAATATTTTAAAATAGAATTGTGTTTTTGGTCATTAATGGTTCTAACTATCTAAATGTTTGTTAAAGTCATAAAAAGTATTTAATATCACTTCAAAAATAGAAGTATGACTGAGAAAAAGTCAATTTAATGTCTTTAGAATGACTGTTTTTGATGTTTTAGTGTCCTTCTCAAATCGTTATTCATGATCACATTTCATCTTTTGTCTAACCCTTCAAGCTTTTTTTCCTGATGCCTACAATTACTGTTGTATTAGAAACATAGGTGTAAGAGTCACCATACTTATTTGGCACTTTGTATGGTGTTAAGAACTTTGAGAATAACTACAGGTTAATATGACATGCTGAACATCACATTTTCCTTGTCCTCATTATTAGGGATTTAGAGAACTTGTGAATTGGAGAAGGCAGTGGCAACCTACTCCAGTACTCTTGCCTGGAAAATCCCATGGATGAAGGAGCCTGGAAGGCTGCAGTCCATGGGGTCGCTGAGGGTCGGACACAACTGAGCAACTTCCCTTTCACTTTTCACTTTCATGCATTGGAGAAGGAAATGGCAACCCACTCCAGTGTTCTTGCCTGGAGAATCCCAGGGATGGGGGAGCCTGGTAGGTTCACACAGAGTCAGACACGACTGAAGTGACTTAGCAGCAGCAGAGAACTTGTGAATAGCTTTCCCGCAGAGTCCTTAAACACGAAGGACACAAAACGCAGGCATTTCTGATAAACACATATCAGTAGGATACCGTTTGAGAATGTATCAACAACGGGTTTTCTATCAGCTTGCTAAGAATTGCACAAGTTTACCTCCTCCCTTCCACCATTCCCCACGTTTTCATCCCCACCACAGATACAACCAAACCATCATCACAAGCCTGGGCCTAAAAGCAAATATTCCTTACTGCATGGAAGAGGATGAAGCAGGATTCCTGCAGGTAGACTGGCTGCCTAAAGAATTGAGTGCAAAAGTAGCTGAGCCACAAGAAAATGTATATCCTCTCACATTTGAGGTGATTTTGAATATTTTGTATGAAGTCCCCATTCCTCTTAACCAGGGAAACTTGAAGAGTTGATTCCTTTGAAACTGATACTACTGAGATAGGTGTTTCTGTAACAAAAACAAGGCACAAAGCCATTGTGAATTCTTCGTGTTGTGATTAGAAAGGAAGCGCTTCCCATCTACATTCATTTTGTTATTCAAATACTGTTTTGGACAAATCTTTCTCCTCTCCTGCAGTTCATGCCTCTCCAGATGAAAGCAAGAACAAACTATAAAGCCTTGCCTTGGCACCTGAGGTGTTCAATTGTGGTAAGACAGCCCCTTTAGAGTTGTGAAAACGTGTTTCTAAAATGAATAGCTGTGTGTCCTTCTGTGTCCTTCTAGAGTATGGATTTTGCTTTTTCCATCTCATAACATGCCGATTTACATACATTTTAAATTAGGCTAAATGTGTGTGTGTGTTTTTTTTTTTTTTAGTGCTGTTTTATTACAAATGGTCTTTTGTTTTTCTTATTTTCTTCTGCCTTTGAGAGATTTCTCTCTCAGGAGTTTGCAAGAGGAATGCAGACTTTTGTGCAGACTTCTATTGGGAGCTTCCCAGCTCTGTTCTCTAGGGCAGAAACGTCACAAGTGACCAGAAGAGCTCAGGTTTCCCACACTTTGGTAGAGGTTTAGAGGAGGGTGAAAATGCTGCTACCATGAAAAACTTGTATAACCCAGCAACCACTCCAGATATGTTCTCTGAAGAGACTTTGACTTCTCTCTTTGATATAATTCCTGTAATCCTACAATGTACTAGGTAAAATGCAACATGTTGGGGTTTAAAAGGAAAAAATAATTAAAATATAGTCTTTGGATTTAGAGAGCTCATGTCTAATAGGAGATACAGAAAAGCAAATTAACTATCATAAGTCAATAAGATAAATGTTACCATGATGGAAACAGAAAAAAATTTTGTGGCTTAAAAAGTACTGATCTTAATATACAAAAATGTTTACTAATTTATCATAAACATTGTGTGTGTGCGTGTGCATGTGCTCAGTTGCTGAATCGCGTCTGAGTCTGCAGTCCTAGGGACTGTAGCCTTCCAGTCTGCCCATGGAATTTTCCAGACAAGCATACTGGAGCAGGCTGCCATTTCCTACTCCAAGGGGCCTATCTTCCCAGCCTAGAGATTGAACCTACCTCTCTTGTGTCTCCTGTTTGGCAGGTAGATTTTTTTTTTTTTTTTAACCAGTAGCACCACCTGGCCTTTACTTATATTGGTGCTTGATTTGAAAGGATTCATCCAGTTTCTTACCAGTAGTTTCATATATCATTAGCTCTAGGTAATGTTCAGTCAGTTCAAACCACAGTTCTATTTCAACAAAAAAGTCAAATTGATAACTTGTTACCCATGCCCAACCAAATAGAATTTAGACTGACTGAATGACCTTTGCCACATTGTCTTGACTATGCTTTTCAAAGGATCCATTGTTTTGCTTACATAAGGACAAAGATGGCATAGTCAATGAATGGGAAGATTTTCATTAATTTGCATCTTTCTAGGGAAAATGGTAAATAATAGAACTTATCAATAACAGCAAAAAGTAGAGAAGAAAAATGACAAAGGCATTTTAATTAATATGAAAACAAAGACATGTGAAGGAGAAAGAAAATTAAAGTTTAAACTGGAAGAGAAGTAATTTAAATTTGAGAAATTGAATTCAAAAGTGTTTTTTTAGAGCAAGCTTCCTCTAGTCCTCCAAGAACACAAAAGTAACTAAAACCAACCCTTCTGAAAGCTGATGAGAATCAAGAAGCCAATTAAAAAACAAAGTCAAACATTTAAAAGAGAAAGCAATTTGGACACAACTAAATAGAAGAGTCAAGCAATTAATAGTTTTGATAACAAAAGGAAGACTAACAGAGAGGGAAGTCAAATAAGTTAAACTGTAAATAACTTCATAAACAAAAGCCAAGTTCTAATTCTGTTGCAGGCAAGTCACTGGCTTTTACAAGATGTCCTTGAAAAATATTTAGTGATCATGCTACTTATTATTTCTGAAAACTAGTGTGGGGAAGTTGTTTCTGCTTTTAGTTGGCTTCTAAAAGGATAAAGTTATCTTTCTCACTGAAATGTAAGCTCTAAGAAGACAAAGATTCTTCTGCTTCACTCATTGCTATAGCCACGATTTTTCAGTAGTTTTTAACATATTCTAGGTACTGTGGAAAATTCTTAAAGAGATGAGAATACCAGACCACCTTACCCATCTCCTAAGAAATCTGTATGCAGTTCAAGCAGCAACAGTTAGAACCAGACATAGAACAATGGACTGGCTCCATATTGGGAAAGCAGTAAGATGAGGCTGTACCTTGGCATCCTGCTTACTTAACTTATATGCAGAGTACATCATGTGAAATGCTGTGCTGGATGAAGCACAAGCTGGCCTCAAGATGGCCTGGAGAAATATCAATAACCTCAGATATGAAGATGACACCACCCTTAGGGCAAAAAGCAAAGAGGAACAAAAGGGCCTCTTGATGAATGTGAAAGAAGAGAGTGAAAAAGTTGGCTTAAAACTCAACTTTCAAAAAACTAAGCTCATGGCATCTGGTGCCATCACTTCCTGGCAAATCTATGGGGAAACAATGGAAACAGTGACAGACTTTATTTTCTTGGGCTCTAAAATCACTGCAGATGGTGACTGCAGCCTTGAAATTAAAAGATGCTTTCTCTTTGGAAAAAAAGCTATGACCAACCTAGACAGCATATTAAAAAGCAGAGACATTACTTTGCCAACAGAAGTTCATCTAGTCAAAGCCATGGTTTTTCCAGTAGTCATGTATGGACGTGAGAGTTGGACCATGAAGAAAGCTGAGCACTGAAGAATTGATGCTTTTGAAGTGTGGTGTTGGAGAAGACTTTTGAGAGTCCCTTGGATTGCAAGGAGATCCAATCAGTCCATCGTAAAGGAAATCAGTCCTGAATATTCATTGGAAGGACTGATGCTAAAGCTGAAGCTCCAATACTTTGGCCACCTGATGCAAAGAACTGAATCATTGGAAAAGACCTTGATGCTGGGAAAGATTGAAGGCAGGAGAAGAAGGGGACGACAGAGGATGAGATGGTTGGATGTCATCACTGATTCAATGAACATGAGCTAGCTCCGGGAGTAGGTGGTGGTGGGCAAGCCTAGAGTGCTTCAGTCCATGGGGCCGCAAAGAGTCAGACATGAGTGAGTGACTGAACTGAACTGAAGGCACTGAGATATATTTTTAGAATTAATATTGATGAACTTGTGGCAAAATAATTTAATGAAATATCCATGTATGTTTTATTCTACTTCAGATACATAGAAGGATAGTACTAAGGAAATTAAAAGTGAAATTTATTTAAGTCTCTCAACTCCTGATTCCATCCCAAAGGAAAAGAGTGGTTAAAGATAGTAAATAATTAAATAGTTTTGTTGAATAAATCCTAAACTTTTAAAGGGAAAAACATATTTTTCATAATAAGGTAGAGATTCTAGGTCTTGCAGCTAAAGAATCATGGGAATTTGTATTACCTTCCCTCAATACATGGACATTTTGATGAAGACAGGGAAGAACACAGGATTTAGAATATGACTAGAAGTGTAGATCCTTGTCTGTCTCCCAGTAGGAGCCTCTAAAAAGTAACAAAATCCCAGAAAGGAATGGATCTGGGGTTCCCATTAGCTGAAGGGTAAATCCTATCAACTTCCAGATGTTCAAGCTGGTTTTAGAAAAGGCAGAGGAATCAGAAATCAAAATGCCAACATCTGCTGGATCATCAAAACAGCAAGAGAGTTCCAGAAAAACATCTATTTCTGCTTTATTGACTATGCCAAAGCCTTTGACTGTCTAGATCACAATAAACTGTGGAAAATTCTGAAAGAGATGAGAATACCAGACCAGCTGACCTGCCTCTTGAGAAACCTATATGCAGGTCAGGAAGCAACAGTTAGAACTGGACATGGACCAACAGACTGGTTCCAAATAGGAAAAGGAGTATGTCAAGGCTGTATATTGTCACCCTTCTTATTTAACTTCTATGCAGAGTACATCATGAGAAACGGGCTGGAGGAAGCACAAGCTGGAATCAAGATTGCCGGGAGAAATATCAATAACATCAGATATGCAGATGACACCACCCTTATGGCAGAAAGTGAAGAAGAACTAAAGGGCCTCTTGATGAAAGTGAAAGAGGATAGTGAAAAAGTTGGCTTAAAACTCAACATTCAGAAAACTAAGCTCATGGCCTCTGGTCCCATCACTTCATGGGAAACAGATGGGGAAACAGTGGAAACAGTGTCAGACTTTATTTTTTGGGGCTCCAAAATCACCACAGATGGTGACTGCAGCCATGAAATTAAAAGACGCTTGCTCCTTGGAAGGAAAGTTATGACCAACCTAGATAGCATATTCAAAAGCAGAGACATTAGTTTGCCAACAAAGGTCCATCTAGTCAAGGCTGTGGTTTTTCCTGTGGTCTTGTATGGATGTGAGAGTTGGACTGTGAAGAAAGCTGAGCACTGAAGAATTGATGCTTTTGAACTGTGGTGTTGGAGAAGACTCTTGAGAGTCCCTTGGACTGCAAGGAGATCCAACCAGTCCATCCTAAAGGAGATCAGTCCTGAGTGTTCATTGGAAGGACTAATGCTGAAGCTGAAACTCCAGGACTTTGGCCACCTCATGCGAAGAGTTAACTCATTGGAAAAGACCCTGATGCTGGGAGGGATTGGGGGTAGGAGGAGAAGGGGAAGACAGAGGATGAGATGGCTGGATGGCATCACCAGCTCGATGGATGTGAGTTTGAGTGAACTCCGGGAGTTGGTGTTGGACAAGGAGGCCTGGCCTGCTGTGATTCATGGGGTCGCAAAGAGTTGGACACAACTGATTGACTGAACTGAACTGAAATCCAGGGAACCAAAGATCTCAGCACTAGCAAACTGAAATTCCCACTCTGACCATATGATTGGAGCAGTGTAAAATTTGGTTCAGTGGATAAACAATTATTTCAACCAAGACACCGGTTTAAAAAAAAACACAAAGGTTTCATTAACCTCATTGATTAGGTTAATTAATTCCTGGTGTCTCAGACGGTAAAGAATCTGCCTGCAACACAGGAGACCAGAGTTCAATCCCGGGGTCCAGAAGATCCCCTGGATAAGGAAATGGTTTCCCACTCCAGTATTCTTGCCTAGAGAATCCCTTGGATGAAGCAGTCTGATGGGATACAGTCCATGGAGTTGCAAACAGTTGGACACAACTGAGCGACTAACACATGTGCACATGTGATCTCAGAGTATTCCACCTATGTAGCCATTCTTGCAGTTCAGATTTTACTTTCATTTGTGTAACTTGATTATTAATAACTGTCTCTATGGTTAGAATGCAAATTTTATGAAGGCAGATGTCAGACTTTTCTCTCTCTTCTACACCATAGAAATTTAATACTGAAAGTAGAGTGGATGAATGTGCCCAGTAATATATATATATATTTATATTTATATTTATAAATATATAAATATATGTGTAAATATATATATATATATATATATACACACAAGCTTGCCAAGAGTCATATATGAAAAAAAGTAATTCCTCTCAGAAATATTTTATAAAGAAACTCATACTAGGTGTATGGATTAGACATTATGATCAAATTATCAAATTAAGATAAAACACTGAAGAGAATGTGAGAAATATATTTCATGGGAAAGACGAGGGTTGGCAAAGTCCATGACCACTGCTAAACTTCAGGAATGCCTTTGGCCTTTCCAACTGGGCACTTAGATATGTGCTTCCCATGTTCTTTCTCTTGGTGGTATAGCATTGTTTTAGAAAGTCCAGTCCTCAAAGAACTAAAAGATATGTATTTTTTTCTGTTTTAAATAATTTACACTGAGTTAAAGAATGAAATTTAAAGTCAGTCTCTTAAAACTACGGGGTAACTCAGTAAATTTCAGCACATTAAGAAACTTCAGTGTTGTCTCAAGTGTGTGTGTGTGTGTGTGTGTGTGTGTGAGTCACTCAGTTGCAACCCTTTGCAACCCCATAAACTGTAGTCCACTAGGCTCCTCTGTCCATGGAATTCTCCAGGCAAGAATACTGGAATGGGTTGCCATGCCCTTCTCCAGGGGATCTTCCCAACCCAAGGATAGAACCTGGGTCTCTTGCATTGAAAGCAGATTCTTTACCATTTGAGCTACCTGGGAATCCAGGAGGTCAAGAGAAGTACTCAGATGATGAGTTCTTCTCTTGCCCCTTTGTTATTTCCTCAGCCAAATACACCAGGAGAGTTTTCACAAAAGCAAAGGTATGAGCAGAGTTTCTGGTGTATCCTTCTGGCTTGACTCCCTCTGAAAGTGTTATAGCACAGATTATGTGATTATACTTTTCAATGCCACCTTATCTACATTGGAGGTTCTTCCAAAAAAGAAAGTGTTGGCAATTTAATAGGCATTTAATGCATTCAGACAGTAATATATTTTGAGTTTATGCAGCAGTTAGTGAGAAGGAACTTGTTTCATTGTTTCTCCTTCTTGATTAACTCTATCTATTATATCTTGTTTATGTGAATTGTATTTGTCCAGCAAGACCTGGTTTTAAATCCCAATTCTATGTAAATATAAAAATATCAGCAATTTATTTAACCCTTCATTGCTTTAGTTTCCTACGGGCTATAAAGGACATAATAATGGTATTTTGAGTAAAACATAGTTCTGAGAACTAAACTAAATTTTATTACAGAGTGTGGCACATAAAAGGTGGTCAAGAAATGATAAGCAAAAGTGATAGTGGTAAGGGATTCAGTTCAGTTCAGTTCAGTTCAGTTCAGTTGCTCAGTCGTGTCCAACTCTTTGCGACCCCATGAATCGCAGCACACCAGGCCTCCCTGTCCATCACCAACTCCCGGAGTTCACTCAGACTCACATCCATCGAGTCAGTGATGCCATCCAGCCATCTCATCCTCTGTTGTCCCCTTCTCCTCCTGCCCCCAATCCCTCCCAGCATCAGTCTTTTCCAATGAGTCGACTCTTCGCATGAGGTGGCCAAAGTACTGGAGTTTCAGCTTTAGCATCATTCCTTCCAAAGAGCTCTCAGGGCTGATCTCCTTTAGAATGGACTGGTTGGATCTCTTTGCAGTCCAAGGGACTCTCAAGAGTCTTCTCCAACACCACAGTTCAAAAGCATCAATTCTTTGGCACTCAGCCTTCTTCACAGTCCAAGATTAATCACCCACCTATTATATTCCTGGGTTTTTTCTTATGTATTTAAAATGATTATTTGGATTTAAATCCATTGTCAATGGCAATGCAGTCTGTAATTTTCTCTTTAATTTCAGCCTGACTGTTTCATTTAAACAAATTTGGCATCATTGCATTTATTTTTATCTATTCCCTTTTATTATTTGACGAAGTTTATTTCCACAGGTATGAGAAACCCTCTGCTTTTACATTCTTCATTTTGAAGGATATTGAGTTGAAAAACAGATGGGTGGAGTTAGATAATATGGGGATATTTATAAGCAGGTTTTTTTCTGCCAGAAGTGCCTTTGAAAGTATTTTTTCCCACAGTGCTTTGAACAGTTTCATGATACTTGAGAAAATATGTTGACGTCACTAAATTTCATAAAGTATCTTAAAAAAAAAGAACAAAGAAAAAAAACGCTATCTAACAATGATTAAAGGTTAATTAACCATGTGTTTGGGCTTCCCAGGTGACACAGTGGTAAAGAATTTGTCTGCCAATGCAGGAGACATTAAGAGAGGTGGGTTTGATCCATGGATTAGGAAGGTCCCCTGGAGGAAGGCATAGCAACCCCGACCAGTATTCTTGCCTGGAGAATACCCATGGACAGAGGAGCCTGGTGGGATACACTCTATAGGATAGCAAAGAGTCTGACACAACTGAAGCAACTTAGCACGCACACACAACCATGTATTTATTGACTGCTTAGTCTATTAGTCAATGTTCCAAACTTGTTATGGACACAGGGACTATCGTGATGTAGATTAAAAATCTTGGATTTCACAGAAGAGAAATATGCATTGAATGTTCTCCATCTTCCTTTCCAGGTCCATACTCCACCATTTCTCATGCAGCCCTGAACTTCAGGAAGCCAATTTTAAGACAACATGGATGGACTTCTTTGTCCTCCAGTTCTTTGTTGTGTTAAGTCAGTTGGATGCTCTGGAAGATTTGCGCTGGAGCAAAGAGAGTTCAGTGTATTTTCTACCACAGTTCTCTCTGTGACAAGCTGCCTGCCATGAGGTAGCCCTCCTGTTCTTCACCCAAGACCACTTGCCATCCTCTGATTAAGTCTGTGGGTCCCTTCACTTCGAGTCAGTAAGTCTTCCAACTAACTGTTGATGTTGCCCAAATGTTTCACGCTCTTTGTTGGTTTTCTTTAACTGAGCCCTGCAAATTAAATCACTTTACTAAACAAACTTCAGCGTAATAAAAAATAAATAAATAAAAATAAGGGGAGCAGGAGGAAAGAATGTGCTGCCCAGCTTAATCAGGTAATAAACGTATTACTTAGACTGAGACCCTCTACTCAGATGCTCTGTCAGAGAAAGCTTTCTTGGCACAATTGCTGGGAATGCAGTTAGCAGATAGCCTTGACCTCTTCGGTTCCTGGAATGGCCTCATTTGGAGTGTTCTTTCTTTGCCTGAGAACATTCCTCTTCCTGTTTGAGCCTGGGGCGATGTTGGCCATAGGCAGGATAAATCTGAAAGGCCATTCTTGTTCTAGAGTTTCACTGTAAGGTTAGAAGAGGCTGTTACTGTACCCGTTTTGCATCTCAGTGTCTCCCTCTGCCAGTTTCTCCTTCTTTCTGTTCCTTCAATGTTGCTGATCACACGTGGTGCTGGTTTAATCATTAAGTCATGTTTGACTCTTTGGACCCCATGGACTGTAGCCCACCAGGCTCCTCTGACCATTGGATTTCTCAGGCAACAATACTAGAGTGGGTTGCCATTTCCTTCTCCAGGGGATCTTCCTGACCCAGGGATTGAACTCAGACAGGTCTCCTGCATTGCAGGTGGATTCTTTACTGACTGAGCCACTAGGAAAGCCTGCTGATCACTTGCTGCTACTGCTGCTGCTAAGTCGCTTCAGTCGTGTCTGACTCAGTGCAACCCCATAGACGGCAGCCTACCAGGCTCCCCCATCCCTGGGATTCTCCAGGCAAGAACGCTGGAGTGCGTTGCCATTTCCTTCTCCAATGAATCACTTAGGTCCTCCCAATAAATACCCTGGATGTCAAGCTCTGTTAGAGTATAACTATTAGAATTTCACTCTCCACTCTATTTTTTCTTCCCTATACATGCTATTTTTAATGAAGGGGGTCAAAAATTGAATTTCAAAACATTTTATTGGGTAACTAATGAAACTTTAGGACAAGTAGCAGTAATAATTCAAGCAAAACAATCATATAAAATATAAAGTGGCCTCTGGTTTGTGTACTTTTCATACCATTTTTATTATAACATGTTACCTTTAATTTTGCCACTGGAAAAAGCAAGTAAAAGATTTTGCAAATAATAAGCAATTGCATATTTCATAGGGAAGTGTTATGGGTGCCACATTGTGATGCAGCTTTATGTTTACAAACATATGTACATATGGAAACCCAGAAATGCACCTGTCAACTAACTACATGCATTGCAATGTGACCCAAATATAAGAAATGATTCAGTTGCATTGATGATCAACTTGATGTCCTCTGACATTTTTATTTTTGTTCCCTCTCTTTGAAAAGGTGTCCTATTTTTCAATTTTTATGACATGAACAATTTCTTTTATTGCTTCTCACAGTGAAGGGGGAAAAAAGTATGAATCAACTGATTAGATAATTTTTAAAAAATTTTAACCTATTCTTTTAATTTTTACAATGTATATATTTATACATTCATATTGTAAAGAAATCAACTGAAAAATTTCTCTCTAATATATCTAGATGTTCCATAGATTGTATCATTATATGACCTTTAATTTCTTATCATATTCTCAAACAAACATATACTGAACAAAGTAACTTGGAAATGGTTTCTTTGCAAGACTCCAGGCCATGACATTTTCCCATTGTTGAATGGGGTATTTTAGCTCCACAGTAACTAAAGCCCTTTGGAAGAGTTTTATAGAGAGCTCATTAGGACCTTTCCTACACTTCTCAGACTTCCTGCAAGATGAGAAAATAAACTCAAACATCTTTCTTTGAAGTCTCACATGGTCAGGAAATTGATTTTTTGTAGAAGAATATACTTCTAATTGAGACACATGACAATTCCATCTTTCTGTCTAGACTTTATAAGAGAAAGCTAGACATTAATCAAAGATATTCTTTTATGATGATTCATAAGAGTTCAGCAGCATTTCTCTGTTCCTTTTTGTGATGGAGGTGATGCATTCCCATGTCCCCAGAATCAAATGAAGAAGGCACAAGTGAGCCCATTTAGAAAGACAGAGAATTGATGCAAGAATGTAGATCTGCATGATACTTTCTCCAGTGCAAACACTCAAAGCCCCACTCTACCCTGTGTAAATGAAGCAGCAGAACATTATAAAGAAGCATGTCCTGTGTCCTCCTGCCATTTGGGGAACAGAGAAGAGACTGCTTTTCACATAAGAGATGTGCAAAGATTCTAGGCAGGCTGGAACAGCTGGCAGTGACTTAGCTGGACAAGGGCAGGAAGCAGTTTCAAACTGCATTACTCTGTGTACAGGGCAAGAGTGTCTATTGCTTCATTTTTTTTACTGCGATGTCTTGAAAGAACCTCACCAAGAGACCTGGAGCAGAAGATGACTGGTAGTGTACCATCAGGGGAAGGAGTGGAGCAGTTATCACAAAAGCTCAGTTTGAATTTGCTAGCACTCATTAGGAAATGATGCTATGACAAAAGCTTGAGTGGGAGGGAGAGTACCCCAAAAACCTAGAAATGCAGCCCATGAAAGAATTGGCATTTGGAGGCTAGAAATGGCAAAGGTTACTCAGCAACCAAAGGATAACTACAGAGAGCATCAGGTGAAAAGACCATTGCCCCCTTTTCTCTTATTCTGTCTTATTCACCATTATCAACCTCAGGGATCCTGGGAAGCCAAAAGGAAATGTGGCAAATGTGTGGGAATTAAGGAACAAAAAAGACATTATCCCCTTTCACTTCATAGGTGGTCAGCCTAGCAGGTTGTGATTCAGCCGGACTTGGGATTAAGGAAGAAGTTTTAGGCTATATTTGAACATGAAGTTTTAATTAGTCTGGAAATCTAAATATCTGAAAATGTCAAAAATATAGGTCACTACCTAAAATGCTCTCCAGTTTTGTAAAAAGAGCATCTGAGGGAATTCATCTGAAAACAATAGCAGAGAATGAGAGAGGGAAGGAAGGAGAGGAGAGACAGGGAGAATCAAATTCCAATTTGCGATATAAGAGATTCGGTATTTTCAACAGATAGTTACTTTGAGAAAGTGAATATGATTTTGTGTATATCTTTGTGAGTTATAGCCCATTAAAGGCATATGCCCAAAACTGGGCTCTTGTCTAACACTCGGAAATGAATTGTCTGAGGAGACACATGTGCTGACAAAGCAAGAGATTTTATTGGGAAAGGGCACCTGGGTGGAGAGCAGTAGGGTAAGGGAACCCAGGAGAACTGCTCTGCTGTGTGGCTCGCAGTCTCGGTTTTATGGTGATGGGATTAGTTTCCGGGTGGTCTTTGGCCAATCATTCTAATTCACAGTCTTTCCTGGTGGCACACGCATGGCTCAGCCAAGATGGATGCTAGTGAGAGGGATCCTGGGAAGTGGACGGGCTCACGGTGTCTCCTTTTGACCTTTCCCAAACTCTTCCGGTTGGTGGTGGCTTATTAGTTCCGTATTCCTTATCAGGATCTCTTGTCATCACATGTATCTCCTTGGACAATTCATTTCTGATTGTTAGACAAGAGCCCAGTTTCGGGCCCTGGAAGGGGTCCGCCTTCCTGCAAAACTGCCTTTCCAAAGGCAGCTTTATTATTTCTGTGTAAATAGCTGGAGTGAATAAAGGATAAATATTTACCTTTATAAATTACTGAAATTTTTGTACCTTAAACAATATTTGTCTCTTGATGAGTGTTGTTTTTTTCTTGTATAATTTGGAAGTGAGTGAAGTAGGGAGTCGAGGAGTAAAATTTTTTTCTGCGATATTAGGAAATCATCCTGTGGAAAGTAGGCCAACAGTTCAGTCAATATAGTTCATCAGTGTATTTTGTGAAAGTATTTTATTTTTTGCTTATATTTTTGAGTATGAAGAAAGATTTTTATGTTCTACTCTAGAAACTCAGTTATAAATCACAACCAGATGAGGAAAATAATTTTATTGCCTCATATAATTGAAAAGTTCATGGAATCATCCTTGCCTCACACATTTCTGAATCCAGCTGCTCAAATAATGGCCACAGAAATCTGATTGTTCCCTCTCTTTATCTGAGGGAGAGAAATGGCATCATTATTATTCATGATTAAATTTATTCATGACAAAATTGTAGTTATTCAATATAGGAAATGTCACAAGCTAGCAATTTGGAGAGTTTAGACATACACTTTATTTTTCCCAATCATTATGTTCTTTTTTATGCTGCTTTTCATTGAAAATGTTTATGTATCTACCTACATTTATCAGTTCATATGCATATGTGTGTATATATATATTTAATAAATAATGAATGGAAAATAATTTAAAAATCAAATATATAATTTTTAAATTTCATTCTTTTCTGTAAACATTAAACACAATCTGGCTCTTAACAAGAAAAAAAAAGTGAATCCTTCTGTCAATTAACACCGTAAAAATGTAAAACAATTTTTAATCCTTGTAGGACTCAATGTGTTTATTCTACCATTTCATAAGCATCCTTTAGTGATAGTATTCAAAAAGGAGGCACTACATCCAGGGCATATACTAGACAATCTTTCAGGGTAATTAAAAAGAAAATATTAGATGTAACTATTTGCTTTTAATTTTATTGATAATAGCAACATATTACTATAGATAAAGTACTTTTATTATTATAATTGAATATAGATCACTTATTGCTTATATTCAGTGCTTAATTTTATAAGTACTTAAATTGCATATAGAATTTGTCACTGGCTCTCTAATTCTGCTTTTATGTCAGACTGTTGTGTGTCACAAGCCACATGAGATATTTAAGCTATAAAATTAAGCACTGATATATACATGGAGATTCCATGGAAAAGGGATTTGATTTCAGTTTATTCCAGTATGCTGCAGTTTACATGTTCTTAGAAATGTAAGGTTAGAAATTTTATCTAGACATTTTATTACCAAGCAAATCTGGTGCATAGTTCTGTCAGCCAGTCAGTTTGTAACAGTTATTCTGATAACCAAAGCTCCTTTCTGGATGGGTGTTGTGTTTGTTTTGTTTTTATTGCTCTTTACCCTGATCTCATTCCTACTGCTCTCCTCTTTGTACCCCCTGCAACAGCCTATTCAATGCAAATCCTTAAATGAGCATATTGGCTTATATTTCTTGGAATTTTTTTTGTGTGTATATGTTCCATTCAACCTGGTGTAGCTTTTTCATTTATTCAACACAATACTTTTAATTACTAACAATATTACCAAACATAACTTTTTGTTGCTACTAAGTATGCAAAAATTATTCCAAAGTTTGCATCTACTATATTTTACATACCAATTCCTTCTTTGATTGCCATCTTAGTTTTGTTCAAATCTATGGCAATCAATCATAAATTCATTAATTACGTAAATAAATCATGAGTAAATAAAAATTAAATGCCTCGGATTGTTGTCTTCATTGCACCTCCTTTTTGCTTAGGAATTTCTAAAAAGATAAGCCCCAATGCCAGATGAGCGACTGAACTGAACTGAGCTGAATGCCAGAATTGGGGTTGCTAGATCGTGGGGCACATGCATAATTAAGTACTGCCAAAATGTTTCCCGTAAAGGCTGCTCCTGGTTGTACTTCTGTCAGAAGTACTTGAGACTTCTGCTTCAGTGACATTGTTTATGCGTGCCTCTGCTCATCTTCCACTTGATTTTTTTATTCCTGTTCTATTGACTGTTAGGAATTCATTGTCTATTTTAGGTAGTAAAAATTCCTGGTCTGTTTTAGTAATTGAAAAACTATCTATATCTGTTTTCTTTCTTTTTGGTATTCTTCACTGAATAAAAATGACTAATTGCTAATCTTAATGTGTGTTGAGTTGGGCATTTTTAGGAAGTCAGATCCTTTTTTGCATCTATTGAGATAATCACATGAATTTGATGTTTCTTCTTATAATCTAGTAGATTGAATGACAGTTGAATACTGAAATAACTGCACTCCTGAAATAATCTTTGAGAGGCACTAGTCTTTTTATGTGATACTGGATTAGATCATCAAATATTTTGTGATTTGGATGTTTGTATCTTTGTTCACAGGATATACACTGATTGTTAACTGATACATAAATGTGTGCTTAGTCGCAAAGTCATGTCCAATTCTTTGCAACCCCATGGACTGTAGCCTGCAGGCTCCTCTTGTCCCTGGGGATTGTCCAGGCAAGAATACTTGAGTGTGTTGCCATGCCCTCCTCCAGGGGATCTTCCCAACCCAGGGATCAAACCTAGGTCTCCCATATGGCAAGCAGATTCTTTACTGTCTGAGCCACCAGGGGATAGATAAATAGGTAAACAGAAATATATTTGTATTGCATCCGTCTGACTTCAGGTAATACTGGCCTCTGAAAATGAGTTGGTAAAAATTCCCTTCTTTAGATTGTCTTTAAATAGTTGACAGAATTTACCAGTGAATCCATCAGGACCTGGAATACTCTTTGTGAGAACGTTTTATTCAATTTTTAGGTAGATAAAGGGATGGAGATATAAGGATTAAAATACTTTAATAGATGGAGGTTTGTTTTTCTGTATTTCCATTTATGTTGACGCTCTATAATTAAGCACATCAGTACTTAAGATAGTTATCTGTTCTTTGTGAACTGATTTTCTTATCATTATGTAATATTTGTTTTTATTTCTGGTAATGCTACTTGTGTTAGAAACTTTACTGGTTAATAATATTGTTTTATCTGCTGTTTTGTGCATACTCTTTGCTTGGTATAGCTGTTTCCATTCATCTACTTTAATCTGTTTGTTACTTTTAAATACTGTCTCTTGTAAATAATACATAGCTTTTTATTTAGACTGAAATCTTCTGTCTTTTTCTGGAATGCTTAGTCCAGTCTATGTTTATGTGAGAAGACTATTGATATGGTAGTGCTGAAGTGTATGATCTTACTCTTAGCTGTGTACTTGTCACAGCTTTATTCTCCTTCTCCTGACTCATTTTGATTGACCCAAGGATTTTATTTACAAATTTTTATTGAAATATAGTTGACATACTGTATTATGTTAATTTCAGGCGCACTGCATACAGGTGATTTGACATTGCATACATTGTGAAGTAATCACCAGTATAAATCTAGTAACCATGTGTCCTCATACAAATTTATTACAATATTATTTGCCATATTCTTTATGCTGTATACTACAACACTGTGGCTTACTCTTTTTATAACTGGAGATCTGTACCTCTTAATCCTCCTCACTTATTTTGCTTCCCACCTCTATCCACTCCTCCAGTAACGACCAATTTGTTCTCTGTCTCTATGAATTTCTTTTCATTTTATTTTGTTTGTTTTGTTTTTCCACATATAGTTGAGATCATACAGTATTGTCTTTATCTGCTTACCATCTAGATCCTTCCATGTTTTTACAAATAGAAAGATTTCATCATTTTAATGGCTGAGTAAGATTCCATTGTGTATAGTGATCACATTTTCTTTCTCTATTCATTATTGATGGGCACTAAGTTTGTTTTGATATCTTGACTCTTGTAAATAATGCTGAAGTGAACCTTGGTGCATGTCTTTTGGAATTAGTGTTTTGTTTTCTTTCATTATAATAGCAGTGAAAATTGTGGATCAGATGGCCATTCAGTTTTTAGTTTTTTGAGGAAACTCCTCTCTGTTTTCCACAGTGACTGCATCACTTTATGATTCTACCAACAGTGCACCAGGTTCTCTTTTTTCCACAATCTCACCAATACTTGTTCTTTGTGTTAGTACTTGTTTTAGAATACTATTTCATTTACTTTCTTGTATTGTAGTTTTTGCCTTTTTTATATCTTAGTGACTGATCTAGGCATTATATATCCATCATTAATTATCAAAATCTACCTCCAAGTGACATTAAAACATCTGCATAGCCATATTGTATATTGTTATAGACACAATTCTTTTTTTTTATCTTTTAGTTATCATACTTAGTTGACTACATAATTTATTTTCACTGTAATATATAGTATGTAATTGTATGTATGGGATTCCCTGGTGACTCAGACGTTAAAGAATCTGCCTGCAAAGAAGGACACCTGGAGTTCCATCTCTGGGTTGGGAAAATCCCCTGGAGAAGGGAGCAGCTACCTGCTCCAGTATTCTTGCCAGGAGAATTCCATGAGCAGAGGAGCCTGGCAGGCTACAGTCCATGGGGTCACAAGAGTAGGACATGACTCAGTGACTTTCATTTCATTTCAAGTGTATCTATATTATTGTTTTAAATATTTAAATAGATGGCTAAAAGGAAATATATTTACCTACATGTTATCATTTTTAAGTGGGAATCATTCCATTCTAGATCTAGTTTTCATCTAGTGCCATTTTTCTTCTAATATTATATTAACAAAATTAAAGACAAAAAAACACCTGAACATCACAACAGAGACATTAAAAAAAACAAAAAACAAAAAAACCTTTAAGTAAGCATACACTGATGATACAACTACTGAGCAAACTAAAAATTAAAGGTAACCTCTTCAATTTAATAAAGGGTATTTACAAAAGTTTAGAGATACTGGCAATCATTAATTCTGAAAGACCTTTGCTCTTAAGATTAGGAAAAAAAAGCCTGTTGGTTCTCACCATTTCTATTCAGCATCATCCTTGAAGTTCTAGCAAGTATTATCAGAGTAGTAACAGAAAAAATAAAGTCCAGCCAAATAGGGAGGAAAGAATTAAAAAGTGTGTTTTTTGTGTTTCTTTTTCCCTGTCATATGCTCTTGTAAGCAACCTGTTAAAAATATACTATAACTAATCTAATGTATTTAACAAGTTCATAGATTACAAGATAAATATACAAAGGTCAGTTGTATTACTATATTTTAGTAAAAAAATTTCTCAAAAGGAGAATCCAAAATTAATTCACTTGTTTTTGCAAATCTTTTTTTCTTTTACATTAACTTTTTTAAAATTTTAAAATCAAGTAAATATGCTTCCAAATTTTATTTGTTTTTGGTATGATTTTATTACATTTAGTTATTTAATCTACCTATTCCTCAGTGATGTATAGTACCAATAAAGAAAATCTACTTCACTTGTCATACTATAACTATTACTAGAAGCTTTAAGCTTTATTATAATTTATTAATGATAGATGTATAAACCGAGAAAATAAAAAATATATTAAAGTTTTCAATTCATAGTCAGCCCCAATGGACTATCATACTGAATTATCTTCTTTTTTTTCCCTTTGTTTGTGGATGGGTTACTCTTGCCTTTTATTTCTTCTGAATATTTTCAAAATACATGATCTATGATTCAAAAATAATATCAATTTTAATTTTGATTAGAGATGCAGTAAGTATATAAAACTGGAAAATATACGAATAACTTGGCAATGTTTTGTTTCCTACCCAAGAACATGATGGTCTTTTTAAAGGCTCTATGTTTCATACTGAAAATGTATAGAATTATGCAATCTGATTTTAAGGAAGGACAATAAAGCAAATGAATATCTCAAAGGTTTATTTATAGCTAAATACATATACTCTAGAAGAAAAGATTTATTTGGCTCTTAGACTTTGTGAAGATGGGGCCACTGATTTAAAGCCACATCAAAGTGTGCTCACTCTAAGTTACAACAAGGTGACCTCCTTGATCTTAGCAGAAACCTGCAGAGCTTATGTACACTCTTGCCACCTAGAATGTGATCTTCAGACCAGTGGCATCAGTATCACCTAGAAGTTTGTTAGAAACATAGAATCCTGGGCCCATACCTGACATACTGAAGTAGAACCCACAGTTTAACAAGATCCCCAGGTGATTCTTAGGCACTTAAAAGTTTGAGAGACACAGATGAAGACCACCTATAACTTGTAGCTAGAAAGCAGCTTCAAAGGAGAAACAAACTATGAGGTAGTGGAAATAGTTCTATTTAATATCTGCCAATATTGGTAGATATCCACAAATTCATAAATATCCATTTTTCCTTTACTAATGGCAACATTCGTTGAGATTTGCATTTAAGCCCAGATTGCTTTGCCAAATGTCTGCTTAATTGTAGGGCAAGCTTTTTAAATGCAGGAGAATGAGCAATATAAAGCATTCTTAATAAAGATTTGTCCCAAATTTTAAACACAGTGAGGTGCTCAGTAGTTATTTTTGAACAAAAGACTGAATGAATGAGTGCTTTAATACAGTAAAATGAATGAAAATATTATGAAAATGAATTCAGATGAAAATACAAGTCTCAACACTTATTTGTTAAGGAAATAGATATCTATGTTATGGTAATATTGTGTTATATGCACTTTATTTCCATAGGATGTGTGAAAAGGAATGTGTTCATTTTTGTTTTCTTTTGTCACATAACATTTTATCACACATCCAGCATCTTAAAAATATAAATTCTATATCTTACACTGTCCTTAGATCATCGCTGTGTGCATGCTATATGGGTTCTCAGGAGATCAGGGTGCAATTAGGCTGCAATCCATTCCACCCAGGCTGCAGTCTCCTCTGAGGCTCAAAGTCCTCTCCCCAGTTTACTTGTTGGAAGATTTCAGTTCCTTGTTGTGAGATTAAGCCTCTGCTTTCAGGACTTCCCTGGTGATCCAGTAGCTAAGACGCTGTGCTCCCAGTGCAAGGGGACCAGATTTTATCCCTGGTCAGGGAACTAGATCCCACATGCTGCAGCTAAGACTCGGTACAGCCAAATAAATAAAATAAAAATAAATATTTTTAAAAGGCCCCTGCCTTCTTGCTGTGGGTCAGCTGGGAGGTGTTCTCAGCCTGTAGAGGACACTAGCCCTTCTCTGTCATTGATTTGGCCATTTCTACAACACAGAAGCTTGCTTCTTCAAGACCAACAAGGGTTCTATATAATATAGTACTTTCTCTAATTTGACTCTCCCATCACTTGGATCATATAACATAATTTTATCAGAGGAGCAGGCACCTGATCGGTTGAAGCCCATTTGCAGTCAAGGGGAGGAGATCTCTCAATGCATGCGCATCAGTGGAATCTTGGGGAGCATCTTTGGATTCTGCCCACCACAATGCTCCCATATAAAGGGACATGTAAGAGAATACCAGTATTTCCCCTGGCCTCTGTAAAAATCTGGCTCAGACGAGAAGATATTTTCAAATCTATTTTGCTGCTTTCAGAAATGATTTTTTCAATCACACAAATAAAGTTTACTGCATTAAGGAGTCATGTTTTTGCTACAGATGTTTATTTCCCCCAATAAATGTCCATTATTTTGGATACACATTGCAAGGTGTGTAACTGAAGTTTCTTACTTAGGCATTTCTATCTGTCACTCTAGTGTCATTACTTCTCTTAATGTTATCTTCTTTAGGCTGAATAAAATACTAAGTGCTGGTTATATGATGCTTGCTGCTACATGTAATAATGTACTGGTACATGTGTTAGATGTTTAAAGAGTCAAACTCTGAAATATACTAAACCACAAAAAGTCTAATAATTATGAAAGAGCAATGTTATTTTGTGAAAATGCAAACTTAACTGAGAAAGCCATACATTTACTATAGGGCTAGATTATTTTAAAAGGTAACTCTTTTTCTTAGAATTTTATGGTACTGATTATATAAGAATGATACTTGAAAATAATTTGAGAATTTTTTATGCCTTTCTCTGTACTTTTAAAATCAAAAGATGGAAGAACATGAAAACATTATATATTTGCCTTGATTATTACCTTTCAATCAAGTAATAATACGATGCCAAAGCTGTTATGAGCTAGTGCAGATCATGGAAATAAAAGGACAGAATTATAGATGACTACTAAAAATACATTCTATAGGAATTAACCTTGAGACAAGTATAATAAGTATAAAGTAGTTCTCTGTAAAGGTAATGCATTGGGCTTTTTTTTTTCTGTCTTGGTTCTTACAAACCAATTTTCTTAGGGGATACTAATACTAAATAAATTGTTGTCATTAAAACTTCAGAGACCTGGGTTGAAAATGTGTCTCTGAGGTAACCTTAAATGGTGACTTTAATAACTTCATCTTTCTTCATTATCTTAAAGCCTACAAAAGCAAAAAGTAACCATAATTTCTGTGAATATATTTATAAAATCAAGTCGTTTATGACAAATTAACTCTATTTTTTAAAGGGAACTGTTATTATTGTTTTGATGCCTGATTATAATGTATGGTAAAATACGTTGATTTAGCACTTTTCACTTACACTGTTTTTTTCGGGGTTTCCCACACATGCAGGATGATATAACTTAGTGACTTGGATGTCCCACTGCAGGGTCTAAGATCTCCAAATACACCAAGTGGTTCAATAGGCCTCTCCTCTGTTCTTCTTTTAGAACACAGTTCTGAGGCAAAGTGAGATTGAACTTGTAGGGGCTTCCAGGTAAATACACAGTCTTGCAGCCCTTCTATAATGTAGTTTCAGAATGATGCAGCTTTTATCTCAATAGCATATTTAAGACATTGTAAATGATTTTCTTTCTACTTTAGGAATAATATTGATTTTAATGTCTTAAAATGTAATGCAACCCACACTGTCACTTTATTTATCAGCACCCAAAAGCATATTTCCTATGCTAAATTTAATATTTCATATATCATATGACCAATGATTATTCTGAGCTATCTATCAGTGAGGCTCCACTGTCAGTTGTTCCTGGCAGAAATGGCCATGCTCTAGTAGACTGAATAGAAAGAGCTGAAGACACAGAGAGAGGCATTCAAGGTAGTATCACCTTATGAAGTGTTAGTCACTCAGTCATGTCTGACTCTGTGACCCCAAGGACTGTAACCTGCCAAGTGCCTCCATCCATGGAATTCTCCAGGCAAGAATACTTGAGTGGGTAGCTATTTCCTTCTCCAGGAGATCTTCCTGACCCAGGGATCAAACCCAGGTCTCCTGCATTGCAGGCAAATGCTTAACTGTCTGAGTCTGAGGTACCTGTATTCTTCGTCTCTATTAGGAAATGGCTCCCTAAGGAAATTCCCCAAACTTAATTTTATAAATAGTAAAAGATTGTTTGAAAATTGTATAAATCTTAATTATGTTGAATTGATTAAACAACAACGACAACAAAAAAATATTGCACAGAAATAAATATATAAGTAGGGTGGGAGACTGAGCTGATAATGCTATTTAATATGGTGAAAGTATAAATGAGCAAGACTGCATTTAATGCTCAATAAACAGTAAATTAGGATGTTCCCTGGTGGCCCAGGCAGTAAAGAATCTGCCTGCAATGCAGGAGATCTGGATTCAATCCCTGGATCAGGAAGATCCCCTGGAGAAGAGAATGGCTACCCACTCTAGTATTCGTGCCTGAAAAATCCCATTGACAAAGAAGCCTGGTGGGCTACTTACAGTCCATGGGGTCAAAAAGATTCAGACACGTCTGAGTGTCTAACACTTTCACTTTTATACTCATGAAAGAAAATGTGACTTTGTAGCCCCCTATTAATAGATGGCCTCTTTCTTACTCCTTGAATAGAGGTAGCAATAAGACTTGCTTGGCCAAAGTGACAGTGGCAAAAACGAGGCAAAGAAGACTTGACCATTATTTGTTCATTAAGCTTGTGGTCTGGCTGCTTGTGAAATTCTGATGCCTTGTGAACAAGCCCGGACAAACCTGCTGGAGAACACACAGGAGAGCTCATCTATCCCAGCCTTCCCAGACAAGGCACCATAAACCAGCCAACCCAGTCACCATACTCCAGCTGACAGCAGATGTCTGAGGAATGGAGCTTGGCTATGAACAACTTCCCAACTGAGACCAATATTGGTGACCTGCAAAATCATGAGTGAAATAAACGGTTGTCCTAAGCCATAAATGTTGGGGTAGTTGATTACACTGGACTAGGTAACCTGATATAGTTCACAAATAAAGATGCAGCCTCCTCAGCACAGAGGTACTGAGCAAGACTGAGTAGGAGAAACAGTACCTGGAAGAATAACACAGGATGTTTGTATGTTTGACAGTAGAAGAAAACTGAGTTCAACTAGATCCTGTCTGATAAGTTCTAGTACCTACATGAAATGCGAGTTTGGGTCTTCTGATAATCAGGTAGTCAGATAGTAAGCTAGATGAAAGTGATAACAGTTTGAAAAGGGAAAGGTGATGGGAAGTTTTGAAAATGCTTAATGTCCTACTGAATTTGGAGAATCTAAAACTGTTAGAGAATTTGTTGTTTAACACAGGCCATTCCCTAGAAGTCATTATACTTTGAAAATCCCAGACAGACTTAAAAGACACATAGTATATATTAATACCTGGCAGAATCTAGAGATTTTATTTCAGCAAATATCATACCCTCAAGCAATTGAATTCAATCAAACGTTGTGTCCAAATTTGTTTCAGAGAAAGAAACTTTTCAAATTACTTCATAAACCAAAAATCGAGCTCCTATCAGTTCTTCCCTGACAATAGCGATCAAATTACCCACATAAAACAGGGAAGAATTTTGAGGGACTATTATTCATTTACACTCTTGAATTGGTTCTGAATTCTTATGGTCTGATAGCTTTAATCTGCAGTTTTTCAAATAAGGCATAACTAGACACTTAACAACCAAATACAACTATACCATACATATGATATTCTAGCAGACATTTTGAATAAGGATTAATGGCCTTCAAGCCAACATACATAGATTTGCAATTGACAATAAGAATCTCTTATCTGTAATATACATATTATAACTCACCTTCCTTGGATATAAAAGGAAATGATTTTATAAATCTCAGGCTTCCCTTGCGGCTCAGCTGGTAAAGAATCAGCCTGCAATGTGGGAGACCTGGGTTCAATCCCTGGGTTGGGAAGATTCCCTGGAGAAGGGAAAGGCTACCTACTCCAGTATTCTGGCCTAGAGAATTCCATGGACTGCATAGTCCATGGGGTCATGAAGAGTTGGACATGACTGAGCGACTTTCACTTACTCACTTCTCCTTAAGGACCAACTAACCACTCTTCTCTGACAGCACATGATCAAAACAGGCTTCTTAGACTTCCATTTATTTACAATGCAGGATGTGTAAATTTCTTTAACATTATATCCATTATCTATTTCTTCCGTCCACTCTTTCTTCCTATTTCTCATTATTCCTTCTACTCTTCCTCCTTCCCTTCTTTCCTCCAGGCCTTCTCCAAATTTGATTAATGCTTCCATGGAACTACATGTGATCTTTGGCTAACAGTTCAAGAATAATTAGGTAATGTTACCTATAACTAGTCCTTCTGGGTCATTATTAACCATATTATTCTGTTGTATTTCCTCCATGAAAATTATTATTATTTTTTTAACTTTATAATATTGTATTGGTTTTACCATATATCAACATGAATCTGCCACAGGTATACACATGTTCAAAATTATTTTATTAGTACTTATTTTTGACAATTAGAACAGCATCTGCACGGCATAAACACTAAAGAAGTAGAGCGTATCACTACCTGATCATTTTGATTAGTTTATTTAGTATTTATGAATCTCCTTGAAAACTAAAATAAGAACTGATATGATCAGGGAATTTCTCTGCCTTATTCATTACTGTCCCTTTCACATAAAACAAAGCCTAGGATATATTAGATGCTTAGTAACTATTTGTTGAAGGAATAAATGCCACAAAATGCCTTCCAGACTTATGGAAAAATAAATAAATACGAAATGTAGTACAATCTAAAATGGAAGTATGTTTGAAGAACAGAAGAAAGGATAATAGGGTTTCTCATTTTGGGAAGGAGATAAGTAAAATATTCTTCAAGAGAATCATACATAGAGAGGAAAGATTTGTATAACATATACACATGTGTTCCTTAACTTTGAATGAAATTCCAAAAGCAGATTTCAAGAGTGTTTTGAGTAATAACAATCTTTTTGTAATAAAGACTCTAAACATTCACAATATAGAAAAAACCTACATACTACCATATATGCTGTGGTTTTTTTGTCTTAGTACAATATCATAAAATAATATGGCTTCATAAAATAATAATGTAGCAATTGTCATTTACTGAATTTTTAATATATCTTGGATATTTGTGAAGGGCTTTGCATATGTTATGCAATTAATCTCTACCAGTCCTCAATAGTATAATAACAGTCTTTATTATTATTATTATTAAACATTTACTTGTTTTTTCTCAAGCATGACATTTTGTCAAGTCAAGGCCATTTTATTTATTGTTTCCTTTGCCAAGAATACTTTTCTTCCAGATAATCTCATCATTGGCTCCCTCACTTTATTCAAATCTTGGCTCATATATGAGGTTCTTAGCTTTTTCTGTTCAGTTCAGTTCAATTCAGTCGCTCAGTCGTGTCCGACTCTTCGCGACCCCATGAATCACAGCACGCCAGGCCTCCCTGTCCATCACCAACTCCCGGAGTTCACTCAGACTCACATCCATCGAGTCAGTGATGCCATCCAGCCATCTTATCTTCTGTCTTCGCCTTCTACTCTTGTCTCCAATCCCTCCCAGCATCAGAGTCTTTTCCAATGAGTCAGCTCTTCGCATGAGGTGGCCAAAGTACTGGCGTTTCAGCTTTAGCATCATTCCTTTCAAAGAAATCCCAGGGCTGATCTCCTTCAGAATGGACTGGTTGGATCTCCTTGCAGTCCAAGGGACTCTCAAGAGTCTTCTCCAACACCACAGTTCAAAAGCATCAATTCTTCGGTGCTCAGCTTTTTTCACAGTCCAACTCTCACATCCATACATGACCACTGGAAAAACCATAGCCTTGACTAGACGGACCTTTGTTGGCAAAGTAATGTCTCTGCTTTTCAATATGCTATCTAGGTTGGTCATAACTTTCCTTACTCCAAGGAGTAAGTGTCTTTTAATTTCATGGCTGCAGTCACCATCTGCAGTGATTTTCGAGCCCAAAAAAATAAAGCCTGACACTGTTTCCCCATCTATTTCCCATGAAGTGATGGGACCAGATGCCATGATCTTAGTTTTCTGAATGTTGAGTTTTAAGCCAACTTTTTTACTCTCCTCTTTCACCTTCATCAAGAGGCTTTTTAGTTCCTCTTCACTTTCTGCCATTAAGGGTGGTGTCATCTGCATATCTGATGTTATTGATATTTCTCCCGGCAATCTTGATTCCAGCTTGTGCTTCATCCAGCCCAGCGTTTCTCATGAAGTACCCTGCATAGAAGTTAAATAAGCAGGGTGACAATATACAACCTTGACGTACTCCTTTTCCTATTTGGAACCAGTCTGTTGTTCCATGTCTAGTTCTAACTGTTGCTTCCTGACCTGCATACAAATTTCTCAAGAGGCAGGTTAGGTGGTCTGGTATTCCCATCTCTTTTAGAATTTTCCACAGTTTATTGTGATCCACACAGTCAAAGGCTTTGGCATAGTCAATAAAGCAGAAATAGATGTTTTCTGGAAGTTTTTTGCTTTTTCAATGATCCAGCGGAAGTTGGCAATTTGGTCTCTGGTTCCTCTGCCTTTTCTAAAACCAGCTTGAACATCTGGAAGTTCACAGTTCATGTATTGCTGAAGCCTGGCTTGGAGAATTTTGAGTATTACTTTACTAGCGTGTGAGATGAGTGCAATTGTGTGGTAGTTTGAGCATTCTTTGGCATTGCCTTTCTTTGGGATTGGAATGAAAACTGACCTTTTCCAGTCCTGTGGCCACTGCTGAGTTTTCCAAATTTGCAGGCATATTGAGTGCAGCACTTTCACAGCATCATCTTTCAGGATTTGAAATAGCTCAATTGGAATTCCATCACCTCCACTAGCTTTATTCATAGTAATGCTTTCTAAGGCCCACTTGACTTCACATGCCAGGATGTCTGGCTCTAGGTCAGTGATCACACCATCGTTATTATCTTGGTCGTCAAGATCTTTTTTGTACAGTTCTTCTGTGTATTCTTGCCACCTCTTCTTAATATCTTCTGCTTCTGTTAGGTCCATACAATTTCTGTCCTTTATCGAGCCCATCTTTGCATGAAATGTTCCTTTGGTATCTCTGATTTTCTTGAAGAGATTTCTAGTCTTTCCCATTCTGTTGTTTTCCTCTATTTCTTTGCATTGATCGCTGAAGAAGGCTTTCTTATCTCTTCTTGCTATTCTTTGGAACTCTGCGTTCAGATGTTTATATCTTTCCTTTTCTCCTTTGCTTTTCGCTTCTCTTCTTTTCACAGCTATTTGTAAGGCCTCCCCAGACAGCCATTTTGCTTTTTTGCATTTCATGGGGATGGTCTTGATCCCTGTCTCCTGTACAATGTCATGAACCTCAGTCCATAGTTTATCAGGCACTCTATCTCTCAGATCTAGGCCCTTAAATCTATTTCTCACTTCCACTGTAAAATCATAAGGGATTTGGTTTAGGTCATACCTGAATGGTCTAGTGGTTTTCCTTACCCCATCCATAACTACATGTCCATTGTTTCTTGTTCTCTCTCTGTTGCATGACAATATCATATAAATTACACTCAGGTTAAAACTTTCTCTGTCCTGTTTGGCTATTTCCTCAGTAGCTAAAGCAGTGAGCTAAAGCAGTTGCTAAAGCCAAATAGTAGATCCTCTGAATATTGGCTGAGTGACTAAATGAAACAAGTAAAGCAAATGGGATTTGGACTCAGGAACTTTGGATTTTTATAATTTCTCTTGACTACCTATTATTGAAAATATTTAGTTATCATCAATCATCTATCAACCTTTATGTCTGTACTCACATTCTCTATATATCTCAATTACAATGAAATTGGTATCTCTCCTGCCATTAATTATGCTTTGAATATCAAATTCTTCTCATTCTCATGGACTTTGCTTAGGTAGTTATCTATTATCCCTGGCAGCATCAAGTAGAATTTTTCTGTCCCTAGACTGAGTGACTTCCCTTTACTTTTCACTTTCATGCATTGGAGAAGGAAATGGCAACCCACTCCAGTGTTCTTGCCTGGAGAATCCCAGGAGCCTGGTGGGCTGCCATCTATGGGGTCACACAGAGTCAGACACGACTGAAGTGACTTAGCATAGCATAGCATTGATCATTAGCATCAGCCATCGGCAGCCATAGTCTATCTTCCAAGTTAAAAAAAAAAGACTTCAGTGGTTTACCTTATTCCAGTTTTCTAGCCATTTGTTTGATTTCCTTCAAAGAAAAAGTTTTCTGTATAACTCATTTCAATCTGGGATATAATCCTATCAGTTCCACTTAAATGTCAAGATAGAGGTCACCAACCATCTTCCTGTTGCCAAACAAATCACTGCTATGTCTTCATTTTTAAGATATTTTTATCTTAGGAATTTGTTTCAGGTAAGCATGATTTCTTTCTTAAAATACTTTAGTGGTTTGGCTGTGATGACACCTCAATTTTCTGAATTATTTTTTCTCTTATTTAAATGACCACCCTCTGTCAGTATCCATCATTGCTCTCTACATGGCTGAATCGTGGGCTTCTGCTTCTCTTCCATGTGTACTGTCTTTAAAACATATGCATTCCTAAAGTTCTACAATTCTGTGTGATTTCTCCTACATTAATATTTCTAGTACTAAGTTTTCAGGGCTCATGCATTTGCAGTCTTCTTGCCAGAGATAATGGAGCTCTAACAAGCATGTAAAACTAAATACATTTTAAAAATAGTCATTCATCACTGCAATCTTTTTTTTTTTTTTTCTTGTCTAATATATTGCTGGAAATGGCACCACCAATCATTCAGTTTTTCAAATTAAAAACTAGTAAAACTTCTTAATTCCTCTTATGTGCTCAACTCCCAAAATTAACACATCAGAGATAACTGAGATTTCTTCCAAAACATATCCTAATGTCTTTCCATTTCTTCTATTCCCATTGATACAACTTCTAGTGCAAATTAGGCACTTGATAGTATACTTACTATATCTAATTATTTCTGTTCAGTTATCCAAATTGTCTAATTCAAGTTGTACTTACTTGTTTTTTACTAAGATTAGTTAATTTTATCTATAGAATTTACATATTCTGAGGATAAAGATTATTTCACAGATTTCAGTGATAGGAAGAAATTTCAGCACTCCCCACCACCCCTCCCCCCCAACAATAGCCAGGAAATAGGAAGTTTAAAATCAAGGCCTCTTGCTGTTTCTCCTTTTCCAATGCCAACTTCCTTCTTTTACCCTCCTGCTGACCAAGGATTACTGATTACTGGGCCTCACAAGCCAAGCTTGATTTATTCAAACACAGCCCTCACCCACCTAGATTATATCACCTTAAAAATTTAATGCCCCCAGCAAACTATTTGAAGTATATAAACCAATTTTTCAAATGATTAGAAAAAATAAATCTAATTGACTCCTCTTAAGTCAGGTGTCCACTAAGTCACTTTGGCTGTAGCCAAGGGTTAAGATGATTTTAATGTTCAGTAGAAAGTGAGAGAGTGTATTCTCTAAAAATGAAATGTTAACAATCTCTCAAAAGGCATGAAGATAACAAAGGGATCAAAAACCAATCTTAAACACTTAAATACCCAATATAATATAAGGGGAGAAATTATAAGAATATAAAGTAAAGAAAAGAATCATCCAGTTGGACAGAAACCTCAAGGATAATCTTAAAGATGTTGTTTCAGTTCAGTTCAGTTCAGTCGCTCAGCCATGTCCAACTCTTTGCAATCCCATGAACTGCAGCATGCCAGGCCTTCCTGTCCATCACCAACTCCTGGAAAGGTGGTAAAGATGATAACATTTAACTGGGGAAAGTTTAATATTGTACAATAAATTATAAAAATAATATTTTATGGGAGAGTATAAAGAAAGTCCTCCAAAATGTACAACAAAAGACAAAAAGGGATCATTCTTCAAATTATTTAAAATAAAGATATTGGAGGCCAAATATATAAATTTACTTACAGATAATTATTTTTTCATATGCTGCTGCTGCTGCTAAGTCACTTCAGTCGTGACCGACTCTGTGCGACCCCATAAACGGCAGCCCACCTGGTTTCCCCATCCCTGGGATGCTCCAGGCAAGAACACTAGAGTGGGTTGCCATTTCCTTCTCTAATGTATGAAAGTGAAAAGTGAAAGTGAAGTCGCTCAGTCGTGTCTGACTCTTTGCCACCCCATGGACTGCAGCCTACCAGGCTTCTCCGCCCATGGGATTTTCCAGGCAAGAGTATTGGAGTGGGGTGCCATCACCTTCTCTGTTTTTCATATGAGAGAGCCACACACAAAAAAAATTTGTATATGCAATAACCAAATTAGAAACCAAGAATATAAGCCAAACAAGAAGTTGCCAAAAACTTAACATCAATCATTTTATGTCATTTGGCATCTGAAGCAAATTGGAAAGGTAGAAAAGCTTGGTAAGTGGATGCCTCATGAGTTGCCAGAAAAATAAAAAAAAATCCTCAGTTTGAAGTGTCATCTTCTCTTATTCTACACAACAAGAAGGAACCATTGCTCAATTGGATTGTGACATGCAACAAAAAGTGGGTTTTATATGACAACCAGAGACTACTAGTTCAGTGGTTGGGGCAAGATAAAGCCCCAGAGCACTTTCCAAAGCCAAACTTTATCGCTTTATTGACTATGCCAGAGTCTTTGACTGTGTGGATCACAACAAACTGTGGGAAATTCCTTAAGAGATGGAAATACCAGACTACCTGCCCTGCCTTTTGAGAAATCTGTATGCAGGTCAGGAAGCAACAGTTAGAATTGGACATGGAACAACAGACTGGTTCCAAATAGGAAAAGGAGTAAATCAAGGCTGTATATTGTCATCCTGCTTATTTAACTTATATGCAAAGTACATCATGCAAAATGCTAAGCAAACACTGGAATCAAGATTGCCAGGAGAAACATCAACAACCTGAGATATGCAGATGACATCACCTTTATGGCAGAAAGTGAAGAAGAACTCATGAGCCTCTTGATGAAAGTGAAAGAGGAGAGTGAGTTGGCTTAAAACTCAATTTCAGAAAACTAACATATGGCATCCAGTCCCATCACTTCATGGCAAATCGATGGGGAAACAATGGAAACAGTGGCTGACTTTATTTTTGGGGGGCCCCAAAATCACTGCAGATGTTGACTGCTGCCATGAAATTAAAAGATGCTTGCTCCTTGGAAGAAAAGTTATGACCAACCTAGATAGCATATTAAAAATCAGAGACATTACTTTGCCAACAAAGGTCCATCTAGTCTAGGCTATGGTTTTTCCAGTAATTATGTATGGATGTGAGAGTTGAACTATAAAGAAAGCTGAGCACTGAAGAATTGATACTTTTGAACTTTGGTGTTGGAGAAGACTCTTGAGAGTCCCTTGGACTGCAAGGAGATCCAACCAGTCCATCCTAAAGAAGATCAGTCCTGAATATGCATCAGAAGGACTGATGCTGAAGCTGAAACTCCAATACTTTGGCCACCTGATGCGAAGAATGACTTATTTGAAAAGACCCTGATGCTAGAAAAGATTGAAGGCAGGAGGAGAAGGGGACGACAAAGGATGAGATGGTTGGATGGCATCATCGACTCGATGGACATGAGTCTGAGTAAGTTTTGGGAGTTGATGATGGGCAGGGAAGCCTGGCGTGCTACAGTCCATGGGGTTGCAAAGAGTTGGATGTGACTGAGTGACTGAACTGAACTGAAAGCCTAATTTGCACCAAAAAAAAAAAAAAAAAAAGGTCATGGTCACTGTTTGGTGATATGAGCCGGTCTGATTCGCTGCAGCTTTCTGAATCCCAGTGAAACCACTACATCTGAGAAGTATGCTCAGCAAATCACTGAGATGCACTGAAAACTGCAATGCCCGCCACTGGCATTTGTTAACAAGAAAGAGCCTAATTCTCCACAACAATGTCTGAGCACATGTCGCACAACCAACACTTCAAAAGTTGAATGAATTGGGCTACAAAGTTTTGCCTTATCCAACATATTCACCTGATTTCTTGGCAACACACTACCACTTCTTCAAGCATCTTGACAATGTTTTGCAGGGAAAATGCTTCCACAGCCAACAGGAGGCAGAAAATGCTTTCCAAGAGTTCCTCGAACCACAGATTTTTATGCTACAGGAATAAACAAACTCATTGGCAAAAAATGTGTTGTTGGTAATGGTGTCTATTTTGATTACTAAGGGTATGTTCGAGCCTAATTATAATGATTTAAAATCCAATAGTCTAAAACCGCAATTACTTTTGCACCAAGCTAATAATATTTCTTATATTATTCCTCAGGGTTTTTTACAATTGGTTATTTTTTTCTTGTTTGCCTCTAATTGTTATGGTTAAGGAGTCCTATAACTTATAGAAATGTAATATTAAGCCATGAAAAGACATGGAGGAAACTTAAATGCATATTGCTAAGTGAAAGAAGCCAATCTGAAAGGCTACGTAACATATGATTTCAGCTATATAACATTTTGGAAAAGGAAAAACTATGGAGAATTTTTAAAAGATCAGTGGTTGCCATGGGTTAGGACAGAGGCAGTGATGAAGAGGCAGAGCACAGAGCATTTTAAGACAGTAAAATTACTGTGTACCATAGTGGACAAAACCTATCATTGTACATTTGTCAAAACCCATAGAACGTACAACACCAAGAGTGAACCTTAAGATAAACTGTACTTTGAGTGACAGTAATGTGTTGATGTACGTTCACCAGTTATAACAAATACACTAATTCAGTAGAGGTGTTGATAATGGAGGAGGTTATACACACACATGTGGGGACATGGGGAATATAGGAAACCCTTATACCTTCTGCTCAATGTTGATATGAATCTTAAATAGCTCTAGAAAATAAATTTTACTTAAAAATGGAGAGAAAAGTTATAAAAATTATATAATTTATATTTGTGTTAATGGTCTTAATGGATTTTTTAAAAACTTAATAGCTTTATTTTTCAGATATTTCTTGTTTTTCTGATAAATACATGGACATAATACTAATATACATAAACTATGAAGCAGGCATTCAATGTTAGCAAATATCATTATCATTATTCCTTATTAAAGAGCAAATTCGGAACCAAGGAATTACATATGAAAGGAGAAGCTGTCTGTTAAAATGGTTATAATCACAGATTTTCCAGATGTATCATCCTATATTCATGTTTTTAAGAATCCATTGTGAAAGACTAAAGAATAGAAGGGAATTGGTTCTATAACAATCATAGTGGGAACATAACCCAGGAATTGGCTCTGTGGTTAATCTGACAACATAATCTAAGTTTACCAAATTATTCAATGTGTCAGAAATGGAGAGATGTGAAGTAAGTAAAAATCTGAAGTGGGGATTTGATAACATTGTATTGTTATGGATTTTAATTTAAAATAAGGTAGATCTAATTTTGGCAGGAGGTAAGAAAATGACAGATTAATTTTAGAATTTGGAAATTTAAATTTTTCTTAATAGTTAACGATACTGGATGCTTGGGGCTAGTGCACTGGGACGACCCAGAGGGATGGTATGGGGAGGGAGGAGGGAGGAGGGTTCAGGATGGGGAACACATGTATACCTGTGGTGGATTCATTTTGATATTTGGCAAAACTAATACAATTTTGTAAAGTTTAAAAATAAAATAAAATAAAAAAAAAAACAACTAAAAAAAAATAGTTAACGGAGGCAAATATGCCTTCATATTAATAAACCTGTTAGCTTTAGAATTGATTGAAAAATAAAAGGTTGTCAGTATAATTATAAACACAAGGACATAATGAAGAGTTCCTTAGGGGAAGAAGGACAATGTGTATAAATTATACCGACTATAAACTTTAAAGTACTTTAAAGTAGTCTGTTCATATGAAATTTTTCTCTCTCAAGAAATGAACTGTTCAAACAATGACTTCAGAGTCCAACAATCTGGCATATTCTTAACTATTTGGGAATTAGATCAGAATATAAAATTTTGGCATGCCTAAAAGCATTTGGAAATGGTATCACAGCCTGAAAATCTGGCTACTCATAGGTTATTTGAAACCATATCATAGCTAGGAAATATGGCTTCCTCCTGTACATTTAGAAATTAAATCAGAACATAACAACTTGGCATACCCAAAATGATCTGGGAAAGTTAACGTGGTGGAGTGATTTGGAACAACTTTAAGTATCTGGAAAGCCATCACTGTCCAAAGCTCTATACAGCTCCAGAATCACACATTTCAAAATATGTTCTATGATAACTTTTACAAATGCCCTTGCCATTTTAAGATTCCAAAATTCTATAGATAATTTTGTATATCATATAGTCCATGAGAATCATCATTGTTTAATTTGTGCATCCAGCTAGGGCATTTTTGAAAGTGAAAGGGGCATTGTTATTCTGGGAAAGCAGACAAAATTGAGATTGTTATAAATATGTTTTTTTATTACACTAAATTGAACTTAAAATATAGGCATAATATTAGGACATATGAGCCAAGGACAGACGTCTTACTCAATATTTAGAGTAGCTAGTTAAAAAAAAAGAAAGAAAGAAAGGAACAATTACTATAGGCTTATAATACCAGGGACTCTCTCCACCCCATCCTCTCTCCATAAAGAGTAATGAATAGAGGTAGTGTTGGTATCTAGCATTAATTTGCATCCTGAGTTGCAGACTCTGTTTCTGTTTGCCTTACTATACAAATGCTCATGCCAGGAAACTCACCAACTCTACAAGATCATTCGGATTCACATGCTTAGAGTGCCAAGTTGAGAGGAAACAGTTATTTCACTGAAAGATTCTTTTTGGTCTAATTGTTGCTGGGATATAGGTAGCTATTTTGACCCTGCCTTGACCAAGTGCCCATTTCTATAACAAGGGTGCAGAGTACCTTATAGAAAAACACATGATAAGAGGAGCAGACGAAACACAGCTATTAAAGACTTTAATTTCTTTAAAAATGATATGACTCTGTTTAGGTAAACAATTTCTTCTGATTGATGAATAATTTATCATTTTTCTCTTCCTAACATACTGAACTAAACTGGACATACTATTGGAAATAGTTGTTTTAATTATGAAAAATAAAATTAACTATTACAATATTTTCCTCTCTATTACTGAAAATAGTTTTTAAAATATTTGTTTAAAAACTAAAACACTTGTTTTAAGGCTATTAGCACAGAATTCTTATATTTATTCCCATTTCACATTTCAGTTGTCATGTTGAGATAATATATGGGACACTCAAAAGGGAGGGGATACACACACACACGTATATATATAAATGACTGATTCCTGCTGTTGTACAGCAGAAAACAAGACATCATTGTAAGTAATTATCTGCCAATTAAAAATATAAGGAAGCATATTGCAAAAATGCTAGAGGGTACCATAAATCTTTCACCAAGATTCCCCAATGAGTTGCCCTATTTCCTTAGACTCCTCCAGTCTGTGACAGTTCCTCAGTCTATTGTTGTTTGTTTATTTTTCACACCGTTGCATATTTGGAAATTATTGGTCAGTTATTTTGTAGAAAGTGGATTTTACCAAAAGCAATTATTACTGATGTGACATTTCAAACAGTAGCTTTTGATTTTCTTCACTCATTCTACATTTATTAATTGAAGTCTTTCTGTAAGAAAAAGTTGTCTCTGAGCCCTGCATGCATGCATGCTAAGTTGCTTCAGCCACGTCTGACTCTGTGTGACCTCATGGACTGTAGCCCGCCAGATTCTTTGTCCATTGTGATTCTCCAACCAAGAATACTGTAGTGGATTGCCATGTGCGTCTCCAGAGCTCTATTTATTTGTGATTTCTTTATATAAGTATGGGTCCATGAATATTTGCTTTGCTGCTGCTGCTGCTAAGTCGCTTCAGCCATGTCCGACTCTCTGCGACCCCATAGACGGCAGCCCACCAGGCTCCCCCGTCCCTGGGATTCTCCAGGCAAGAACACTGGAGTGGGTTGCCATTGCCTTCTCCAATGCATGAAAGTGAAAAGTGAAAGTGAAGTCGCTCTGTCGTGCCCGACTCTTAGCAAACCCATGGACTGCAGCCTTCCAGGCTCCTCCGTCCATGGGATTCTCCAGGCAAGAGTAGTGGATCATAATCTCAGGATATGCTAAATATTTCTTTTGTTGTTCAGGTTGTTCCTTCTTTGCTTCCTCTAGCACTGGAATCAACCAACTGTCCAAAAAGCTCTATTTCTTTTCATTGGAAAATGGCATTTAGGAATCGAGATATAGGTGTTAGTCGTGACTGTTGATACTGCAGTTTCACTGCTTCTAGCTTAGTAGATGACCTAGGAAATACATACATAAATACATAAGCATAAACACATGTGAACACACATATTTTTTTAATTTTAAATTGACTTATTTATTTTAGCTGTGCTGGGTCTTCGCTGCTTTTTCTCTAGTGTGGGGAGCAGAGGCTACTCTCCGGTTGTGGCGTGTGGGCTTCCCACTGTGGAGCTTCTCCTGTTGTGGAGCAAGGGCTCTAGGGTGTGTGGGCTTCAGTAGTATGGCTCATTGGCTCAGTAGTTCTGGTTCCCGGCTCTAGATCACAGGCTCAGTAGTTGTGGTGCACAGGCTTAGTTGCTCCTTGGCATGTGGGATCTTCAAGAACCAGGGATCGAACCCACGTCTCCTGCACTGGCTGGCAGCTTCTTTACCCCTGAGCCACCAGGGAACTCCGCAAACCCACGTAATTTTTGTATCTCTCTGTGTAAACACCAAAATTCAGCAAGTCTTAGATTGTGATAGAAAAGCAGTGACACACACACACACACACACACACACACACACATATATATATCTGTATACTCTCTATATTTATATGCATAATATATATCTCTGTGTATATATATATATAATTTATATATATATATATATATATATCTCCATAAATATAGGTAGGACATGTGTGTGTTTATATGTATGTTGGTCTTTCATATGCCACTCTACAACAAGACTTCCACATAATAGCTAATTATTTATCAGAATTAAAGGCCTTATATCTGAAGAACGTTCAGCTACTACATCCCAAGAGTTTTAAACACATCCCAAGAGTTGCCGAGTTTTAATGTTACTCTCTAATTACAAGCATAGTTGTAAAAACTCATTGTTTAAAACCTTCCTACTCATAAAACTCATGAAATTTGTACTCAATACTTGTTCATTCTGGATCTAGACATAATAAAATATGTATTTGAAATAATTAAAATGATATATATCTATCATTGCCTTTGATTTTAGCAGTTGCTACAGACTGATTTTCCTTCAGTGACTAGCATGAGCTGTGAAGAATGGATTCGTATATTTTAACTTGTAAAATTACAAAATTACATTTATTAATACCTCATATAAGACATTCACATAATACCTCACTTGAAGTTTAAAAAAAAAAAATATTTGCTACCATACAAAGTGGACAGATATGGAAACTGGAAAAGAATCTCCATCTATTAAATCTGGTAGATAATTGTATGATTTTTATAGCAAACATTTTCAGAATAAGTTATTAAAAATGTATCTAGCATTAAAACATGGTAATCACTCCAAGCTATAATATACAGGAATGATCTCCTCTTCAATGTCAAATCTTATTTCAATTTATAATTTTGCTTTTGATAAGCTTAATATGGATATCAAGTAAGTGACTGTAAATGTGTCTCTGAGATGCCAGCTTATTTAGAAAAGCTGGCTAATTTCAGCCTATATTTTATAGTTGTCACTGATGTCAATTACACAACCAGCATAATAACCAGACAAATACACAAACCTGCAATTTAATTTCTCTCTGTAATATTATTATTATATTAGAAAAGAATAATATCAATCTTCTTGGGAAACAATACACACACAGACAGACACACACACACACAAACATATACATACACACTCCATTAAGATTTTGTTATTAAAAAAACACTAAATATATTTTTAGCAAAACCAGGAGTCCAAACACTATTTTCACCTCATTTGAGACAGATTTTTAACTCAATGTATTGAACTTCTCCATCATTCAAACTGTTTATAATGAAAACAAGTACTTTATGGCTGCCCTTTGCAGTCTCATTTCAGGCTAGTATCAACTCTATTAGTAAAATGATAAAGAACTTGTAAGAAAGAAATGACAGACCAATATACTGGAAAAACATACATACAGAAATACTTAACATAATATTAGAAAATTGAATGTAGTGATTAATAAAGAAGGATAATACTTTGTCTAAAAAACTTAATAACAGATTAAATAAAGTGGTGCTCAGTTAAATGGCTCATCAGTAAAAAATCTGCCTGCAATGCAGGAGACACAGGCTATGTGGGTTTGATCCCTGAATCAGGAAGATCCCCTGGAGGAGGAAGTGGCAACCCACTCCAGGATTCTTGCCTGAAAAATCCTAAGAACAGTGGGCTAAGGTCCAGAGGGTCGCAAGGAGTCAGACATGACTGAATCACTGAGTAGGGCATCCGCTCAGTTAAAGAGAGAAGGGAGACCAGAAGGGGGAACTCTCATGCCCTGTAAAGACAATCAAATTCAACAGGAAGAAGAAAGACTTGTTTTTCACTGGCAAGGACTCAGCCAATAAAAAGCCCTGGAAACTTTGTTTGATACAGCCTTCCCAACTTCCTTTCCCCCTCAATAAAAGCATTTTCCTTCCTTTGCCCAGCTGGGACTTGCATGTGGCTGGCCATGATTGCAGACCTCATATTGCAATTCTCTGCTGATTCCAAATAAACTTTCATTGGTTAAGAAATATTTGGCAGTCCATTTGTTTTAGATCAATACCTTCATAGGGTTTCCCAGGTGGCACTAGTGGTAAAAAGCCTGCTGCCAATGCAAAAGGATACAGGAGACCCAGGTTCGATTCCTGGGTCAGGAAGATCCCCTGGAGGAGGAAATGGCAACCTGCTCCAGTATTCTTGCCTGGAGAACCCCATGGACAGAGGAGACTGGCAGGCTGCTATCTGTAGGGTCACAGAGTTGGACACAACTGAAGCAACTTAGCATGGGTGCAATAGCTTCATAACCCATCGGGGTTTATCCCAGAGAGGCAATGCTGTTTTAACATTAAAACAATAACAATAATGTAATTCACCACATTAACTGAAAAAAATACAAAGTCATATAATCATATTGTCATTTATATAATTGCTTTCTTAAGTTTTGTGATATTACTCATTATCAGTGAAACCACATGGACTCAAAGCTTTACTTTCTGGAAATGGCTTTGTATTCACTTAAAATTTTATATGTAAAATGTAATGATGCATACTTCTTCTGTTTTTTCCTTATATTAGCATAGGTTATTTTTTCAAGAAATTTGTGTATGTCACTTAATTTATCAAATATATTGGCACAAGTTGATTATATCAGTACTTTGTTATGTTAGGAGGCCTGTCGTGTTGTGGTGCATGGGGCCGCAAAGAGTTGGACATGAGTGAGCAACTGAACTGAACTGAACTGTTATATCTTTAAGGTCTATAAAATCAAACGAATTGCCTCTTCCTTTATTCATGATATTGGTAAGTTATATTTTCTATTTTTTTTGCCTAATTGTCTAAAAGTAAATTTAACAACTCAATTTGTCTTATATTTTGATCTTTTCTATTAAGTGTTGGTTTTCTGTTTGTGTGTGTGCCCTTGTTTTTATGTTGCTGTTCATTCTACACGTCTTGGGTATAAGTTTCTCTCCCCTTTTTGGTTTTTTTAGATGAAATAAAGTTATTAATTTTTACTCCCTTCTCCTTTTCTTCTCTTCTTCCTCTTCATCTCCTTTTTATTCTCACTTTTCTTTCTACTATTCCTTCTCTCTTTCTCCTTGTTTTTCTTCTTCATCATTATTTCCAACAAAGTTTTACTACTATTAAATTTCATCTAAGAACTCTTTAACTGCAACTCTCAATTTTGACATGGTCTGTTGTTATTATAATGACAATCAAAACATATTTTAATGTCCTTTGTGATGTCCACTTTGATCAGTTGGCTATTGAATATGGGTATTAAATAACTTGTGATTTTATTGATTGCTAATTTATTTGCATTTTTGTCCTTTTGTACAAATTCCAAAATTTGTCTAATCTCTGGTGCTTTTGTAGTTTTTAAGTAGTTCAGAAGTACCATACCTGACAGTTTTTATTTGTGTGCCAGACATGATATGTTATAAGATTCTCGGCAGTCTGAACAGTGCTGTTTTCAATTAAAAGATGGTGAATTTTATTCTAATGTCAAAGAAGTAACTGGCAGCTTTTGAGCTTTCATACATGTTTCATTTATTTATATGAAGATTTTTTTAAGGAATGATAAATTTTATTTTTGGCCTCAGTTGTCCAACATGATTCTCCATTTATGTTTTGCTACTAACCCCTAAGTTACAGCCTGTATGGTTTCTCAAATAAATGATTAAAGAACTCACTGAGGTCTCCCTCTTCTGACTCTGCTAGAATTCCAATGCCCTGAATCCCGACCCCTAAACAATGATCTCCATTCAAGTCTCAGCCATGTAGCAGTTAGGCACTGCTGAGTCTCACAGACTGACTTTTGCACATGCAACTTAGCCTTCATCTGAGGAACCACAGGGAACCTTTTCTAGAACTGGCTGTCACATGCTCTGCTCAGCTATGTTTTCTTCAGGACTTGGGCCCACAAATCCAACTAGAGTAGCAATGAACTTTGATGCTTGCTCAGCCCACTAAGAGCTACATGTTCTGTGTTGATTCTACCTACCTGTGTGGTGGATAGGAGAACTCCTTCAGACAGAAGCCTGAAATGGGGGAAGGGTTCCTCATAAATTTCCTTTTTTCAAGATTTACCTTCTTGCATTGTTCTGTAATGCATAAAAACAGTTGCTTCATGTATTTATCAGATTTTATAGTTCACAGCAGGAGCCATTCTGGTGCTAATTTCTCTGAAAGCATAAATTAGTAATTATTTTCCAATACATTTATTACAAATATATCAAACCTATAATATTACTGATGTGCTATAGAATAAAGTAAATTTCTAAAAGTGTTTCAATTCAGAAAATTCCTAATTAAATGAGAATACAAGTGAACTTGGCATGAAAGTGAGTTACTAGTAACCACAGAAACCCTAGTAACTGGATTAAGAACACTGACAATATTTTGAGCCAGAAATCCATGAATTTGATTCCCATCTTCATAGCACATGAGGTATAGTTTTTTTTTTCTATTTTGTTTTTTATAAATCACTCAATATCTCAAAACCTCAGTTGCCAATGTCTAAACAGGACTAATATGATTGATAACTAACTCACATTTTACTTAGGGCTGACAGAGAGACATGGAGGGACATTATATGCCCTGATATATTAACATGCGTGAACAATGTACTAAAAAAACGATGTATAGCATCAGTTCAGTTCAGTTCAGTGGCTCAGCCGTGTCTGACTCCTTGCGACCCCATGGACTGCAGCATGCCAGGCCTCTCTGTCCATCATCAACTCCCAGAGTTGCCTCAAATTCATGTCCATTGAGTCAGTGATGCCATTTAACCATCTCATCCTCTGTCATCCCCTTCTGCTCCCGTGTTCAATCTTTTCCAGCATCAGGGTTGTTTCCTATGAGTCAGGTCTTCACATCAGGTGGCCAAAGTATTGGAGTTTCAGCTTCAGCATCAGTCCTTCTGATGATTATTCAGGACTGTATTCCTTTAGGATGGACTGGTTGGATCTCCTTGTCTCTCAAGAGAAGAGACTTCTCTTGAGAAGACTCTCAAGAGTCTTCTCCAACACTACAGTTCAAAAGCATCAGTTCTTCAGCACTCAGCTTTCTTTATAGTCCAACTGTCACATCCATACATGACCACTGGAAAAAGCACAGCTTTGACTAGACGGACCTTTGTTGGCAAAGTGATGTCTCTGCTTTTGAATATGCTATCTAGGTTGGTGATAACTTTCCTTCCAAGGAGCAAGCATCTTTTAATTTCATGGCTGCCGTCACCAACTGCAGTGATCTTGGAACCCCCCAAAAAATTAAAGTCTGTCACTGTTTCCCCATCTATTTCCCACAAAGTGATGGGACCAGATGCCATGATCTTAATTTTCTGAATGTTAAGTTTTAAGCCAACTTTTTCATTCTCCTCTTTCACTTTCATCAAAAGGCTCTTTAGTTATTCCTTGCTTTCTGCCCTAAGGGTGGTGTCATTTGCATATCTGAGGTTATTGATATTTCTCCAGGCAATCTTGATTCCAGCTTGTGCTTCATCCAGCCTAGCAATTTGCATGATGTACTCTGCATATAAGTTAAACAAGGTGGGTGACAATATGCAGCCTTGATGTACTCCTTTCACAATTTGGAACAAGTCTGTTGTTCCATGTCTGTTTCTAACTGTTGCTTCTTGACCTGCACACAGATTTCTCAGGAGGCAGATCAAGTGGTCTGGTATTCCCATCTGTAAGAATTTTCACAGCTTGATGTGATCCACACAGTCAAAGGCTTTGGCATAGTTAATAAAGCAGAAGTAGATGTTTTTCTGGAACTCTCTTGCTTTTTCAATGATCTGGTGGATGTTGGCAATTAAATATCTGTTCTTCTGCTTTTTCTAAATCCAGCTTGAATATCTGGAAGTTCATGGTTCACGTATGGCTGAAGCCTGGCTTAGAGAATTTTGAGCATTACTTTGCTAGCATGTGAGATGAGTGCAATTGTGCGGTAGTTTGAGAATTCTTTGGCATTGCCTTTCTTTGGGATTGGAATGAAAACTGACCTTTTCCAGTCCTGCAGCTGCTGCTAAGTTTTCCAAATTTGCTGGAATATTGAGTGCAGCAGTTTCAAAGCATCATCTTTTAGGATTTGAAATAGCTTACCTGTAATTCTATCACCTCCACTAACTTTATTTGTAGTAATGTTTCCTAAGGCCCACTTAACTTCGCATTCCAGGATGTCTGGCTCTAGGTGAGGGATCACACCATCGTGATTATTTGGGTCATGAAGATCTTTTTTGTATATTTCTTCTGTGTATTCTTGCCACTTCTTCTTAATATCTTCTGCTTCTGTTAGCTCCAAACCATTTCTGTCCTTTATTAGGCCCATCTTTGCAGGATATGTTCCCTTGGTATCTCTAATTTTTTTTAAGAGATCTCTAGTCTTTCCCATTCTGTTATTTTCCTCTATTTCTTTGCATTGGTCACTGAGGAAGGCTTTCTTATCTCTCCTTGCTATTCTTTGGAACTCTGCATTCAAATGGGTATATCTTTCCTTTTCTCCTTTGCCTTTTGCTTCTCTTCATTTCTCAGTTATTTGTAAGGCCTCCTCAGACAACCGTTTTGCCATTTTGCATTTCTTTTTCTAGGGGATTGTCTTAATCATTGCCTACTGTACAATGTCATGAACCTCCATCCATAGTTCTTCAGGCCTCTGTCTATCAGATCTAATCCCTTGAATCTATTTGTCACTTCCACTGTATAATCATAAGGGATTTGATTTAGGTAATACCTGAATGGTCTAGTGGTTTTCTCCACTTTCTTCAGTTTAAATCTGAAATTGTCAATAAGGAGTTCATGATCTGAACCACAGTCAGCTCCCAGTCTTGTTTTTGCTGATTGTATAGAGCTTCTCTATATTTGGCTGCAAAGAATATAATTAATATGATTTTGGTGTTGGCCATCTGGTGATGTCCATGTTTTCTCTTGAGTTGTTGGAAGAGAGTGTTTGCTATGATCAGTGCATTCTCTTACCAAAACTCTATTAGCCTTTGTATAGCATGCTGCTGCTGCTGCTGCTAAGTCGCTTCAGTTGTATCCAACTCTGTGTGACCCCATAGATGGCAGCCCGCCAGGCTCCTCTGTCCCTGGGATTCTCCAGGCAAGAACACTGGAGTGGGTTGCCATTGCCTTCTCCAATGCATGAAAGTGAAAAGTGCAAGTGAGGTCACTCAGTCCTGTCCGACTCTTTGTGACCCCATGGACTGCAGCCTACCAGGCTCCTCCGTCCATGGGATTTTCCAGGCAAGAGTACTGGAGTGGGTTGCCATTGCCTTCTCCGTTGTATAGCATAACCACATTTATTTAAGAAAGTATTCCTCTATCATAGCTACGTGCAATAATGCAAAAACCGCGATTACATTTGCACCAAATTTGTAGTATTAATGTTTCCATTTCTGAGTTTGCTAAAAACACAGTGTTACTCTATAAAAAAAATCTTAATGAAATATGTGTATGTGGGCAAGTAAATGTGTATATGATGTGTATGGCTAAATATATACATGTACAAATGGTATATATGTATCCATATATGTATGTAGAAGATGAAAAACATAAACTGCTGTATCTCATAGGAAATGGTAGGCATTTCAAATAGTTCCAATGAATTCCCCTAGAAACTTGTAAGAGAGCATGATGATAGAAGATTGCATATCTAAATTTTTGAATTTTATTTCAAGAAGTATACTAGGCTTTATTGAAATCCTGTTTTTGCTTATGACACTTATAGGCTTTGTACTGTATAGTTCACCATCTTTTTTTTTCTTTTTTGTCCATATTCTACTTTTAAATGACTTTGACAAGGATATATAGGTCTTCAATTTACATAAAGATTATTTATTAAATATCAAAATTCTATGTGAAAATTCAGTGTTGCCAGAAATCAGTGTTTAGAGAAGACTATTGACATCCTTCAAGAATCTCTAATTTTCTGAGAGAAAAAAAGAGATAGGGAGAGAGACAGAAAGGAAGAGTTTTGTTTTCTAAGTAGTCCCTGCTATTATTTTATGTTGATAAAACAGCCTTTTGTAATTACCATTTGCCTTCTATGTACATAATGTAGCACCCAGAGCATAAAGTCCTAACAGTACCTATAAGTATCACATCAATTACAACAGGACCCTTGGGTTAAGATTAGTTAATGTAAAGGAATAGTCCTCCTTGCTGACAAATCAGATTTTAGAGACTGTAAGATAGTAAATTTACCAAAATAATGTCATGTTTTGTGGGCATTGAGCCTTTATCTAGAAAATATTATCTGAAAAAATTAAAACAAAATAAAAATTATTAGTTACCTGTGAGTTCAGCCTCTTTGGAAACAGGATCTTTGGAGATGTCGTTAATTAAGATGAGGTCCTACTGAATTCATGCTGGAGAAGACTCTTAAGAGTCCCTTGTACAACAAGGAGATCAAACCAGTCAGACCTAAAGGAAATCAACCCTGAATATTCACTGGAAGGACTGGTGTTTAAGCTCCAATACTTTGGACACCTGATGTGAAGAGCCAACTCATTGGAAAAAAAAGTCCTGGATGCTGGGAAAGATCGAAGGCAAAAGGAGATGGGGTGATAGGGGATGAGATGGTTGAATGGCATCACTGACTCAATGGACTTGAAGTTGCGCAAACTCCAGGAGATAATGAAAGACAGGGAAGCCTGGTGTGCTGCAGTCCATGGGGTCACAAAGAGGCAGACATTATTGAGGCTAAACAACAATACTGAATTCAATATAACAGTTTTCTTTTTTATAAGGCAGAAACACAGTCACACACAGAGACAGTGCCTTCATGAAGATTGAGGCTCAAGTTGGTGATGCAGCTTTAAGCTGAGGATGCTGGCAACCGCCAGAAGCTAGGAAGAGGCAAAGAAGGATGCTTCCCCTGAGTCTTTAGCATATCCATAACCCTGCAGACCTTTTGTTCTGGGCTTCTGGACACTAAAATTATGAAAGAATACTTTCCTGTTATTTTAAGTCTCTCAGTTTGTAGAGTTTGTCATGGCAGCCCTAGAAAATTAATACATATGGTCACTGTTTTTATATAGGTATATATTTATCCAGAAACGATGTTTTCTTTTAATTATCTTTATTGAATCAAATCAGAACCTTGCTCCGATCACCACTTTGTACTCAATTCAGTCACGTCTTTTAGCATTTATTCCAGTTAGAATCTGTTGGTGGAAAACAGTTTATATATGTCTAAAAATGTCTATCTGTATTTCTGGAAAACACATCAACAAATATTTGTTTAAGCAGTTGAGTAGTGGATTGAGTTAAATAACCAGATTTTTTACTACTTTGTCCTGGTCTTTTTTAAAGATCAGTCAGTCTTGTATTTTTTTTTTTAGCATGAGCTTTAAAATACCATTAATGTATTAATACAATAACCGGTATACTTTTTATTTCCTTAGCCTGCATCTGCTGGTCACTCAGTAGTTTCCAACTCTTTTTTGACCCCATCCATGGACAGTAGTCCTCCAGATTTCTCTGTCTATGGAATTCTCCAGGCAAGAGTACTGGAGTGGATAGCCATTCCCTCCTCCAGTGGACCTTCCCAACACAGGGATCGAACCCGGGTCTCCTGCATTGCAGGAAGATTCTTTAACCATCTGAGCCACCAAACCCTTCCTTAGCCTCTTTTTATTTACCCCCTCCTTTTTTTAAAGTAAGCCATACAGCAAGATTTTAATTGTTTTTTATAGCCTAAATCCCATGGATGGAGGAGCCTGGTGGGCTGCAGTGCATGGGGTTGCTAAGAGTTGGACACGACTGAGCGACTTCACTTTCACTTTTTCACTTTCATGCATTGGAGAAGGAAATGGCAACCCACTCCAGTGTTCTTGCCTGGAGAATCCCAGGGGCAGGAGAGCCTGGTGGGCTGATGTCTATGGGGTCAGAGTTGGACACGACTGAAGTGACTTAGCAGCAGCAGAAATATGAAAATGCATGTGAAGCACAGATGACTGTATCAAATATTAGTTAGTCCATATTTATTATTATTTATAAGCAGTTGCTCTCAGTAATTTTATATCTGTTCAAACAGACAAGACACATATGTTGTACTGAACCCAGTGATATGAGTACTTTTTAATAATGTTATGAAGAAGTAACTGACTTGGCCAGGTTTCTTTTTTTTTTTTTTTCCTTTGGCTAGATTTCTTATTAAGTATTGATCAACAGAGAGGACTCTTCCATCAAAGCAAAACTTAACCTTTAGAAAAATGGAAACTTTCTCTTTCAAAAGTATTATCTAGAAACCCTGTCCATGTAAGTTCCAATTAATTATAATGTGTGGAGAGATGAGTCTGGAAATTGTGAACCCTGAGCCGTCAGCACAGGTGTTTTGCTCCTGTTCACATTATTTCTGTTAGAATGTCTGCTCCCCTCTGCCTCACCTGGCATTACTGCATCTGTCCATCAGTTCACTTCACCAGCCAATAGTGCAAAAACTCACATCGTGGGTAATTAAGACTTACCATCAATCGTGAAGCTTTGACACTTTTTGAATGTCTGGGAAAAGATGAAGAATTTGATCAGCTGTGGCTGGAAAATGATATGTATGGTATATTATACTGTGAACAGTCTGAGCAAGAGTAATTCTAGAGTTATCAACTTTTAAAAGATAGAAAAGAAATTCTCACCATAATAAGGTCATCCAAAAACAAGCATTTTTAAAATTTTCCAGATTATTTGGATTTAATGTAGATTGTTATTACAAAATCTTTCAAAATCATATTGAGCTCAAGGAAACTTTAATTAGAGGTAATTATAGATAATGAAAATTCTTGAACCAAAAAAAAGCTTTAATATAACATTTAGGGGCCTGATTTTAATAATAAAAATCAAATTAGTAAAGAATAAACCAGCTCTGCTGCCATTAAATTCAAAAGTTAAACATTACATTCTGTATAATTGGTTATCTTTTATACAATATTTAGAGGTAGATAGTGAACTATTGTATTATACCTTGCAGCATTAATTTTTGGCATAAGTTTAATATAAGGTACCTCAAAATACAGTTTTTTCATGACCAAATATGTCTAAATTTGAGTAGATACAAATAAAAATCACAATTCCTTATCAAATTCATATTAAATAAGGTAGTTATCCAGTTTTATAAAAATTATCACATGTGAATGTCTGTATTTTAACAATATTTATGAGTCCTAATATTCATGTAGAATGTAAGGTAAAATAATCTTTATAAATGACTGTAATATTGTTCATACAACTGAAACTTCTCACACCTTAATTCAATATTTTTCTCCAAAATTGACATATTTTAATCCAAGAATTTATATGACCAAATTATTAGATATTTGGAGTCAATCCTTAAATGTACATTCAGTTGTTCAGTAAACATGAACTGTAAGCTGGCTGGGCTTCCCTGCTAGCTCAGCTGGTAAAGAATGTTCCTGCAATGCAGGAGACCCCAGTTGGATTCCTGGGTAGGGAAGATCCCCTGGAGAAGGGAAAGGCTACCTATTCCAGTATTCTTGGGCTTTCCTGGTGCTTCAGACAGTAAAGAATCTGCCTGTAATGTGGGAGACCTGGGTTCAATCCCTGATTTGGGAAGATCCCCTGGAGGAGGGCATGGCAACCCACTCTAGTGTTTTTGCCTGGAGAATCCCCATGGACAGAGGTGCCTGGCAGGCTACAGTCCATGGCATTGCAAAGAATAGAACATGACTGAGAGACTAAGCACAACACAGCATAAGCTGGCTACATGGCATTGACCAAAATGATAACAATTTAGCTGAGTGTGTGTGCTAATACATAATGATAAAATTATGGTGTGTTATTAAAATATATATGTTCAAATTTCTTTAGGAGCATAGAAAATGTAAAGTTCATTTCCTTAAGTACATAGTGAAGGGCATAGTGTAGAGAAGAAATCACAGTTGAAAAATTGATAGTGACTCTAATGGAGTTTGATTAAGTAACTCCATGGAGAATGGTTAACATTTATTTCAGCTATGAGACAACAATGTAAAGTGAACATAAATTTAGCAATTTTTATGGTAGAGTAATACCCTGAAAAATTAAACTAATAACTCTTGGCTGATGACATGACTCATCTGAAAAATAATACTTTCTCCTTTGTACCATATTTGAAGAGAATATACAACCTGAACTTTATTCAGTGGCGATCAGCTATAATTATGGGTGATTTGTAATCAAGGCAAGTGAAGTGAATTCCTGTTACTTAAAGTTTTCATCATTTTTCTGAATGACAAGTATCTAATACAGAACTCTATTTATTCTCATGGCACATAGGTGCATGCACACACACACACACACTCATATACACACATCGTCTTCCCGTAGCTTTCACTCATCATCATCAATTATTTTCTCCTTTAAAGCTAAGTTGCTCAGTCATGTCCAACTCTGTGAGACTGTATGGACTGTAGCCTGCCAGGCCCCTCTGTCCATGGGAGAGAATACTGAAGTGGGTTGTCATGCCCTCCTCCAGGAGAACTTCCCAACTGAGGGATCAAACTCACCTCTCTATGTCTCTTGCATTGGTAGGTGGGTTCTTCACCACTAGCGCCACCTGGGAAGCCCAGTGGTGCTGGTGGTAAGAAATTCAAAGCCAAACTCTTAATTTTCTAGTAGTTCTATTGATAATATTTCTTAAGATACAAAGAAAATCTCCTAAATCCTGGTATTTTATGTTGATATACTATGTAATCAATTCACTTATGTTTTACTTAGAATTTTGAGACCTATATTGCAATTCAGGGCAATAATGAGCACTTCATTTTATTATCACTATTATCATTATCATCATCATAGGATTCTTATCATCATAACCATCATCCTCACTATTATTAATAGCAATACTAAGAAGTCTGGGACAATGATACACAAAATTTTGTGTCAAAATACTCACAGTTCTTTGATTATTCTATTGGTTTGTCTATTTCTTCCACCTTTTGATGAGTTAAGTGCTGTCTCTCTAGCCTCTATTGGCAGATATTGGAGATATTCTGACTCCAACTGTTTTAAAATTTGTGTCCTTTGATTTACTGTCATTCAGATGTCTAATGGGATAAGGCAATGGCAACCAACTCCAATACTCTTGCCTGGAGAATCCCATGGATGGAGGAGCCTGGTAGGCTGCAGTCCATGGGGTCACTAAGAGTTGGACACGACTTAGCAACTTCACTTTCACTTTTCACTTTCATGCATTGGAGAAGGAAATGGCAACCCACTCCAGTGTTCTTGCCTGGAGAATCCCAGGGACAGGGGAGCCTGGTGGGCTGCCGTCTCAGGGGTCGCACAGAGTCAGACACGACTGAAGCGACTTAGTAGCAGCAGCAGTAGATGCCTAATGAGACAACATTTGAAGCAAATTTTATTAAACATTTATCAACATAGCATCTGACATGTATAGGCAGTCAATTAAAAATATTGCAATTGTTGCGTATGCTGTCATTGAATTCTCATAAAACTCTATATAGTCCCATAATCTAATAGTATATGTATCTTTAAATAAAATAATTGAAGCTTTAAAAGGTTATGTAACATCCCCATAGTTACCCATCAGGTGGTGGAAACAAGATTATAAATTACATAGGTCTAATACATTATCCATAATTCTTACCTATCTGCCTCTGCCATCTTCATTTAATAGTGCATGATGTACTCTTGATCCTTCTTTATATAGGTCTGTTTGATTTGCAATTCTACATACTCCTGTATGTCTCTCAATTCTTCTTCCATGAAAGATATGAAAGGTCAGTTCTCAGACTGATTTCCAAGAGAATTAGAAGCCATCATACTCAATGTTAAATAAATTTTATTTACTTAATATGTTAGTCAAACAAAGAAAGGATATTATAGAATAATAATTACTGAAAGTGAGGAAAAGTACAAAGAGCAAGAGAAAACAAGAAAAGTACGGATAAAGAGAAAATAGAGTAAATAGGGAATGTGAGTGCATTTGTCTCTTGCTCCCTCAGAGAGGTTCTTCATTAGCAAGATAACAGATTTTAGTCCAAGCAGTCCCTCAGTTGTTATCTCCTTGAATGAACCTAAAACAGATGCCCTGTCAGATTTAAGAGCTTAATTATTGGGAACATATGCTAGTCAAGTGCCTTCTTATTGGTAAATGTGCGATGTGTTTCTTTATAGAAAAATGCCATTTATAAAAATGTTCTCTGATCTTTAGTCAACGCTCAGTATAGACTTGTTTTTCTATTTACCTTAAAAAAAATTCACTCAATGTTTGACCTTCCTCAAATCTCACCTTAAGTTTTCTTTCTAAATTTTTGTTTGGTTTAAATTATTTTTGTATGGAATCTTCACTGCAATTATTTTTGCTAGTGTTTAGGATATGCAAAAATATCACTATAAAGTCAAAATGAGTATTCTACAATATTTTTCTATTAAAAATTAGTGTTCAAAAAAGAGCATGTTCATGTATATATCTCAGCATTCAAAATATAATTCTTATATGAGTTATATATTATATAATCAGTGTTCAAGAATAATTTAATCTCTAGATTTTAATACCAGTGTTAGGCATGCTGCAGTCTATGGGTTGCAAAGAGTTGGACATGACTTAGCAACTGAACAACAGCAAAAGGCATAATCCATTTATTCTCTTCTGTTTGCTGATCAGTCATTTATATTAATATGACTAGGTAATTCAGTTAAAGAGGAAATGTAATTTTCACTGAATTTATCAGTTGTGCAGTTAATTTGATTTCAGTTTATTGTACAAAGAATCATAAAATGTTCATGTATGTATATATATAATTACACAAAAGGAGCCTAATACTTAAAATTTACACTTAAACTTTTCTCCTCCTCTTTCTTCTTCTTGTATTATTATCATTAGTGGTAGTAGTAGTATCTTTGTTGATATTTGCCTGTGATGTTGAGATGTCCCAGATGTGGCATTAGATGTTGTAAGGCAAGTTTATGGAAATTAGAATGTTAACGACTTATTTGCTAAGAATGAAGTGAAATGTATACTTGTATAGATATATGAGGGTTGTTGTTCAAACAAATAGTTCTTACCTGAAAAGGCTGGTAAATTGTGTCTCAGCAAAAGTTCTAATTGTTTTAAAATATCACTAATGCACATTAGAACAGGTGGCGCTATTGGGAAAGAACCCGCCTGCCAATGCAGGAAACATAAGAGATGTGGGTTTGATCTTTGGGTTGGGAAGATCCCCTGGAGGGTGGCATGGCAACCCACTCCAGTATTCTTGCCTGGAGAATCCCATGGACAGAGGAGCCTGGCACCTACAGTCCATAGTGTCACAAAGAGTCGGACGTGACTGAGCAACTCAGCACACATGCGCAATGAACATTAGATACTTAGTTTTGGATTTCCAATAAGTAAAATGGATGCTGTTTTGTTTCAAATTACACTAACTAGTAATTTCTCTTTAAAAACATTGTTAAACTTGTCTTATAAATACACGCTAAAGCAGAAAATACAGAAATTAGCCATGCAGCAGCAGCAGCAGATATGGGTGGAGGTTTCAAAAAGATATATCAATTAAGATAACCTTATATAAGCTTAGGGTAGAGAAGGAAATGGCAACCCACTCCAGTATCCTTGCCTGGAAATCTCATGGACACAGGAGCCTGGTGGGCTGCAGTCCAAGCTTAGGATAATTGGGTGGGGAGTGGGAGATTAAGTTAGATAAATAATTGCTCAAAGGTGTGGGTCATGATTTTAACATTGCTGATGGATGCGAATGACTTTTGTTTTAACAAACAAGAAAATTGAAGACTTCTGGGTACGAGAACACAAGCATCAAAACTGTGGTAGTTTACATAGTTTATTAAAAACAACAGACATCATCTACTTCAATGGAAATTGAAAATATTTTGAAGTCTAGTGATCCCCAAACTCTCGAAATTCCATGGTGGCTGAGTTTGTTCAGCAAGATTCTGTCCAGGAGTTCTTGTTTTTACTGTTCTGTTGAGGTTCCATAATAAATGGTGTGTGAGAATCATCCAGCATTCCTCCTAAGACTATGCATTTTACTTTATCGACTCCAGGGCTATTGTGCAAGACATTTTTCCAGTAATTGAAATTCCCGTGATCAATGCACAATCTATTTTATGGATGCTGTTCTTTTCTAGTTTCCTGTTTACCCTTAGTTCCCTTATTTTTCTTCACATTCTCTGAGAAATCAAAATGGTCCTTATTATTGACTCAGCCCTACATTATGTAAATAGTAATGTCATCTTGGGTCTGGAGAACTGTAAAGCTTTTGTCATATTTGGTAGCTCAGGATATTCTTCAATTTGCTCTAGCTTTTTTGGAACTCACATTAATTTGACATATGTGATAAAAAATAGCTTTCTACAGATGACAATAATATCTTTATTCTTATGCTTCATGTTTTAGCCTTAATGATCTTCACTTTAATATTTCTCTTATTTCGATGATATAGTGAAATCTTTTACCTGGCAAGTGTTTCTATTTCAATAGATTTTTAAAATTTTGCAAATAATTCATTTTCACTTGTGAAACAGAATGTTCCATAAGAAAGCTGAAGTTATCATGAAATTAAATTAATATTCTATTATTAGATTTATGTTTTGTCTTTCATTACATGTTATTAAAAATTCATAATATTATGTGGCTTTTGATATCTAATGAGAAAGCATAAAAATATTGACAATACTTCTGAAATTGCAAACATTGAAGATTTGACTTTAACAACACATATTATCTTGACATCACCAATTTAAGTGTTCTTTAATTTTTCTGAAGAAATGCACTTTTTTCAGGCTAATCATTTTATCAAAACTTTTGATTTGTTAGTTTAATATTAAAAATCAAAATTGGATGGCAAAGGGTTTTCATTACTAACCATAAAAGATGATTGTAGTCTATTTCCCAGTAAAAGCTACTAAAATCTTCCAACTGGTAATCAAACTTTTATAAAAGCAAATTACATTAATTTTAGATGTAAATGACATCCTCATTGCTGTGAAACCTTAACCAATGCTTGTTGTCTTGGAGATACAAAAATAGTGCCTTTACTCTCTGTTCCATTTTCCATTCCTTTAAGTATTGCTGTGTCTCTTCTTTGAAGAATTTTCAATTTATTTAGTTTTCTCTTAAAATATAAAACTGGTCTTCATATTAAAGAAAAGACTAGCATTTTGATCAATTTAATCTGTAGCAACAGTGTACAATACAAATTGATGAGGCAAAGAACATCTTTATTAGGAGCAGCTCTCAAAACTTGGCTTTCTGAGCAAACAGAGTTTATCTAGGTGCTATAGTAATTAAGTAGGGCCCCAGAGAAGCAACTTAATTTTATTTGACAAATCAAGCACCAAGTGGATGAATCACAGTTAAAAAGAGACACAGGCTTTTCTATATTTATAAATCGGAGTTTTTATTTTCTTTGAATAGGGAATAAATTTCTCTAATTAGTAGATTCATTAAACTAAAAACATGTCTCTAATGTTTGGTCTGAGTCTATTGCTGGCACTGCCTAGGAACTCAAAGCCTGAGCTGAAGTCCTCATACAAATTGTTTATTTTGGAAAGTCCAGAGGCCAGGAATGGGGAACTAGGAAATATCAGACAGAAAATAGTCAATACAGAAGTGTGTTATCAAGCTGGTCCATCAACATGGGCAGCTGGGGCTCAGTGTATCTGGGAATTTTCAAGAAGCCATGTAGGATGAAATCGGGATAGTCCACCTAAAGTTCAGAAGAGCAGAGTACTTTTGAATGAACCCTTTGTCTCCTGACTCCCTCTGACATAGATCAGGAATTGCCTAATGGGTCTTTTTTTTAAAGTCAGGTTTTCTGTCTCTGGATACGTAAGCTTTTTAAAATTTATTTTTTAATTTATATGACTATGCCAGGCCTTAGTTGAGGCATTGGTAGTATGGAATCTTAGCCATTGAACTACCAGTGAAGTCTCCTCATGGGCTGCTAATCTCTACAGGCCTTAGTTTATGCAAGCTCAAGTCCCAAGTGTTTTCTCTAGGTGACCAGCTCTTTGGTGTCAGAGAAACTCCAAGACAAATAACTGTTCCCTCTGAGATGAGATGCCTGTTTGTCAGTTTTTGGAAGCTGAAGGCTTGAACAGTGTTTGAGGTAAAGAGTGGTTAAGAAGATGAAAGAAACAGTTCTTTCAGTCTTAAGATTTTGAGGAAATCTGGAGATTTGTGGTGTTCTAGTGAAGCAACTTAGCAGCAGCAGCAACAGTGCTCACTTAGACATTCCTACCTTTTATACATGAAATCAAAGATCTGTGATGGGTGTAGAGGAAGTTTAGCTCCCCTGTAATGTCCATCAGCTTACTCAAGCCAAATTTCCTTCAAAATGTAGTAAGGCTGTATCAGTTACAGTTATTGCATTTTTTCATTAAAAGATTCAGCAGGAAAATAAATTTGATGCTCCTATTTTGCCTTAATAAAAAAGAAAAAGAAACTTTTTTCAATGTGTATCCAACTGGCAGATCTCCAGGTCATTGGTAGGAATTGGTTCTCATACTTAAAACTAAAATTAATCACAGGAAAGGGTATTTTTACAAAAGAACATGACGTTGGCTTTTGAACTGAGAATTAGGACAGAGCTGAAAAAACTTTGAGAGGATGGTTAATTGAAACAGGTATGGCCCTGATCACAATAAATACTGAAGTTTAAATGACCTAGAAATATTGTCAGTAAAGTATTAAAGAAGACTGAGGATCTTGTTTTTGAAGGCTGGTAGAAAAGACGGATGGAGAAGGAAATGGCACCCCACTCCAGTACACTTGCCTGGAAAATCCCAGGGACAGCGGAGCCTGGTGGGCTGCTGTCTATGGGGTCGCGAAGAGTTGAACATGACTGACCAACTTCACTTTCACTTTTCACTTTCATGCATTGGAGAAGGAAATGGCAACCCACTCCAGTGTTCTTGCTTGGAGAATCCCAGGGACAGCGGAGCCTGGTGGGCTTCCGTCTATGGGGTCGCAGAGTCGGACACGATTGAAGCGACTTAGCAGCAGCAGCAGAAGAAAAAGAGACCCATATTATAGTGCCAGAAAATACAACTAAACTATCATTTGTGCTAGCATGGAAAATAGAAAATATACTTAATAACTTGATCTCGTGCAGGACGCTTCTCAGCAAAATGTTGAGGGTACCTTTTAGAGGAAGTTTACAACAAAGTGAATAAGGAAAGAGACGTACTACACGCCTGCTTGATGTGCTTAGTAGTTAAGTCACGTCTGACTCCTTGTGAACTTTTGGACTGTAGGCCTCCAGGCTCCTCTGTCCCTGGAGGCAAGAATACTGGAGTGTGTAGCCCTTCCCTTCTCCAGGGGATCTTCTCAACTCAGGGATCAAACCCAGGTATCCTGCATTGCAGGTGGATTCTTTACCATCTGAGCCACCAGGGAAGCCCAAGACCTGTATTAAAGAATTAGTTATTCTGTGTTGGAATGACATTATGAGAAATGCAAAGGGCTTAGAATAATGTTTCCAGCTAGCTAGAGTTCGAAAGTAAGAACTTTAGTATAAAAATAAAAATCAGAGTAGGATTATAAAATACTTTCTTAAGATTTCAGAAAGATTTATACCAATGACTCACATTTTCAAATAGACCAAAGTCCTTTGGCTCTTAAAGGCATGCCTTCAAGGTCCTTTCACTAAAATAATGGAGATTAGGAGAAACCTAAAAGCACTGTTCTATACCAGCCTCTCCCAGAGCCTAAAATAGGGAAAGATTTGTCTCAAAGAGATTGCTGGTTGTTCCTTTTTTTTCAAATTGAATGTACTCCACTACAATGCATAAAAAAGTCCACACATTTTTAAGAATTTTTTCCTAGTGGAAGTTACCTACAGCTAGAATTATAGTGACAAAAGATGTACAAGATTAAAAGGGGCCTTCAGGTCCACAAAATTTTATTGGCAGGGAGCATGGTGAGAAGTCTACTCAGTGGCAAAGTCAGTTTTCTTATGAAAAAGGAAAGGATCACGTACAAGTTGCAATCAAAATTATAGATGACAGAGCCCAATGTATATAGAAATTACCAAATAGGACTAAGTCCTAATTAAGAAATTGGCAACTTGTGATCTGCTGAATTTCATAAGTGCTATGGATATTGCTGAGTGCTTTTTCCTTTCTACTTATTTAAATGAGTATATCTATGGTGGTCACCTTGTCCTGTCATCCTGTCACACCCTTGAGAGAGAGGGAGAGAGAGAGAGTGTGTGTGTGTGTGGGGGTGGGGGTGGGGGTGGAGCTGGAGAAGTAATTTGTCTCTTTAGATCTTCTAAATAAGACCAATATAGAAAGAATTGTACCAGATGAGCTCATGATCACTTGGAGCTGATTTAGAAGATGACTCTGTACTTCAAGCTGATTCCTTAATAGGATGAAACTTGAAGAGACTTGGCGGGGAGAGATGAGTGTGTTTTGCATATGGGGAGGATGTAAATTGTTGTAGTTAGAGGGTGAAAGATAGAAGGTCGTATTTTCAATAAGTGAATGTAACAATTATACATAGACCCACGTGACCTTCTACAGTGTGGCTTTACCACCCTATAATAGGGAGCCTAAGTCCCTTCCATGTGTATCTAGACTGGCCTATGACTCACTTGTAACCAGCAGAACAGAAGTGAGAGTAAATGTTTTTGAGGCTCTGTCACAAAACATAATTCACCTTCTGCCTGGTTTACTTGCTTTGGAAACCTAAGGTGGAAAAATATGAGGTCATATATCATTGAAGCCACTATGCTGTGAGAAAGTCTAAATTAGCCCACACAGAAAGACTATGCAGAGGTCCTGAGGATGTATAAAAAAGAAGAACAACTCATAACTGCAGAGTTCTAATCTCAAAAATAAATTCCTTAATTCAGTATATCTCATAGTAATTCTACTTCTTTGACCAAACCCTAATGCAAACCATAAGTCCAACTTCTCGTAGATGTCAAAAATTCATAATAAGTTAAATTTTTCTTTATAGGTTAAGGAAGTTTCCTATTAATTTAACAGGGGTATTTATTGAGCTTGGACCTTGTGCCTATTTTAACTGTACTGGAGATAGAGTGTATTCCTTGGTGGACTTTACAGTCTATTTCAGGATACTGGAAATAAACACTGAACAAATAAATACACATGAAATATAAGCCCAAACAGTTATAAGAGTTATGAAGAAGAGAAGGTAAGGTAATTTAAGAGAATTTAAATGTTAAGGGGAGATATTTTAGACAGAACAACTTGAAAGGTTTCTTTGTGGTATCATTTGAAAAAAGGATTTTTGTGGTGGTTTAGTCGCTCAGTCATGTCTGCCTCTTTATAACCCCATGGACTCATAGTCCTCCAAACTCCTCTGTCCATGAAATATCCCAGGCAAGAATACTCGAGTGGGTTTTCATTTCCTACTCCTGGGGATCTTCCTGATGCAGGGATCAAACGCATGTCTCCTGCATCTCCTTCACTGGCAGGCAGATTCTTCACCACTCTGTCACCTAGGAGGCCTGAAGAAAGGATACAATTATTTAAATAAAAGGGAAGGATCTTTCCAGGGAAAATAAAACTGTAAATAACTGAGTCAAGAAAATCCTTAGAAAGTACAAAGATTTGTAAAGCTATAATATAACATTATAAAATGAAAATAAAGATCAGAGATATAATAACAGGTGATGTAGATCACAACAAAGGTTTTACAGTTTCTTTGAGAAAGCCTCCTGAGGTGCTTTGTTTGCATGTTGATATAAACTGATAATGCTTCGAGCAGAAATTGCTGAATAGGAGAAGGGGCACGAGAACAAATCAGTTTCGTAGGATTTATAGGATTCTTCCACATAAGTTTGAGGGCTGGCTTGCATCAGAACAGTAGTCACAAAAGTTGTGAGAAATGTTTCAAAATCTGGGTATATCGTTTATTTACAGCTTGGATATGGAGGGTAAAGCCAAAAAATAAGTAGTCTAGGTTAAGGCCAAGGTTTTTTCCCTCATAACATAGAAGGCACAGGTATGTGTGGCAATGGGAATCGTTGAATAATGAGCACTGAGATGATAACACTGAGAGTGGAAAGGTTTTAAGGGCAAAAATTCAAGAGTTCAGTTTTGAATGTGTTATGCCTGAGATGTCTGCTAACCTAACATGTAAAAATATAAGGAAAACATTTGGATATTCATTCTCAGACTTTTGGCATTTCTGAAAAAAGTTTGGGTTGAATATTTTAAAGAAGAGAGTGTTCAGATTATAAGTGGAATTTCAGTCCACTGCCATGGTCTGGTTTACCTAGTTAATGACATAGACATAGTGAAAGGAAGAGAAGAGTTTGAAGGTCTGAGCTCTATAGGACTCAGCAACTTGGAGCAGGAAAAAGAAAATGCATCCATCAAAAAAGCCTGAAAACAGTCAGCTTAATAGAAAGAATAAGTATTGGGAAATGGCGATTTTTCCAGAATCTAGATGAATAAAGTGCTTTGGGAGGAATGGTGAGATCGATTGAATCAAAAATTGCTCAAAAATCAATAAAGAAAAAGTAAAGACCATTTGGCATGACAATATAGATATCAGTAAAATAGATGAAAGTATTTTCAGTGCAGACATGGGTACACAAGACTTTTTGAAGTAGACTGAAGAAATAATAGATTAAGTAGGCCCAGTAGTATAGCCCTATACTATAGTTTTAGCCCTATACTATAATTCATCATTTCTGAGTGTTGTCCTATGCAATAATTGAAGAAATTGACAGTAGATTATTTTTTAATAAGGAAGAGCTTTTGCCACAGCTTTTTATTTTGGTCAACATGCTCCAATAGAGATGAACATTAATGCTACAGTAGAGGATGGGAATACTTTCCAGGACAGTGTATTTGAGTAGAAATCGATTGTGCCATAGAAGAGATTGCCTTATATAGAAACTGTTGATCCAAGAAGAAAGGCAGAGTATGTGGTGGTTGGTGGAGACAGTTTTAGAAGGAAATTAAAATCCTCTTCTGATTGATTATATTCTCTTAATGAACTAAAAGTTAATCAGGAAAGGATGAAGGTAGAGAAAGACTAACAGAGAAAAAGGGGGTGTTAAAGACATACTTGCAGATGGATAATGAATTCTCAAGAGAAGTGTAGTAAGTCGGGCAGCAGAGATGCTTCCCATTTAAGATTTGTGATTAAAAATTTAGAGCTAATCCAGTCAGTTGGGTGGCATCACCAACTCGATGAACATAAGTTTGAGCATGCTCTGGGAGTTGCTAATGGACAGGGAGGCCTGGTGTGCTGCAGTCCATGGGGCAGCAAAGAGTCGGACACGACAGAGCAACTGAAAGCTGAATCCGGTCAGCATTGCTGTGTGGATTCCTTCAGCTTTGAGAAAACTCTCTGGTATAGAAATAAAGTAGGTGTAGTTGAATTTATAGTTTACATAGGATTTTGGTGGTAATCTGTGGAGAAAGTAGGCAAGAGAGTTGATGATACATACAATCAGTTAATTCTATTGCTGAATCATGGACTCAGTTGTACTAGGAAGTGATGAAAAAGGCAGGGTTGTGAGTTACAGAGATTACAAAAGGTGTCAGCCTCACAAGTTTGGAGAACTTGGTAGGGTGGATAATTTTACCAATAAAAATACTTAAAGAAATGAATATATGGCATATAATACTTGATATCGGGATTTGATGTTGAAGTAGTTATTAGGAAAAGATTGTGACATACAACTGTTAGGTAGGTAGAATAGGGAAACGGAGTCCAAAATTGCGGTGGCTAAAAGACAAGGAAGGTCAAAGGAAGGTCCGAGGACCAGAGTGAAGACTTCAGGCAGAACAAACAGAACAAACAGCACTCCCAGCTAAGCCCAATTTGCATAGGGCAGGCCCAGGTGGAGGAAAAAACATATAAAGGAGGAGCCAAAGCGCTTTCTCTCGGACTCTATCTCCCACGTGTGTGCATGTGTTCGCTCGCTCTCTCTCTCTCTTTCTCTCTCTCTCTCCCTCCCTCCCTCCCCCCCTCCCCACACACTCCTCCACTCTCTTCTTTTCGAGTCTTGGATTCTCCTGCTATCTTCTAAATAAAATGGAGCTGTAACACTGATTTGCCTAAGAGCTGTAACACGGTTTGTCCAAGACCCAAGAGCTGTGATGCGCGAAGGGCTTTAATGTCCATTGCTCCAAATCTTTGTTGTGAGGAGACAAAGAACTGAGGAACATACACTCGTGTGACACAACCATATGTTTGATGGCTTAGGCGAAGTATAGGACATAATTTTTTGGAGGTTAATAACCTGAGACATTTACCTGAAGCCCAAGGCATTCTAACTTTTAATTTTTTTAATTTGTCAAGTTTATATTTATCAACTGGTCCAAGATTAATCAACAGCAGATGAGATAAACATCATTAGAGTATCTACACTTTCTTATGTTCTAAGGAATTACTAGAGATAAAAGGAAATATGACTCCTTTTATTCAAAAAATTTTATCTCTTTGAGATGAAAATACAGATCAGGAGAAATGGTGAAAAGCAAGAGGAAGAGGAAATTTATAATTTGGCATTTTTATTATTTGTTTGTAATGACCATCTTTTCTGGTTACCTAATATATTTATTTTGGTTACTGTTTTTAAGTTATCTCTTCAAGTAAGTTACACACAGTCACAGAATATCTATTCTTTAAATAACCTTGCAGGTGAGAAGCAAGATAAACCTATTAGGAAAAACAGCTATGGCAGAAAGCTAACCATATTGCATTGCTAATAAACTTTCTAGATATTTCAGTAGAACTTCTAAAAAACATGTCAGAGTTAATGTTATTTGCTGTTTTTATACAGTGTCCTGATCCGTTAATCTCTGATTTTAAAATTTTATTTTTGTGTTGATAACATTTATTATTGACAGTGGAAGAACATTACTATATATAAACTTTTGATTATAGGTCCAGAATTGTGTCTTAGAGATAAGGACTTCTATTGCAATTTCAGAATATTGATGTTTTAATGTTGCACAATACAAGGTAACTCTATGTGTTCTGTGTGTATATATAATACAGATTAACATGTATTACATTAATTCAACATCACAGGGTATATTTTGATCAAATGTGAGAAAATGCAAATTGTATTAACCAAAGAAAATTCATACTATACTTCATGCATAACATGGTTTTCTTTCCAATACAAATGAATAAAAAGTGACTGTTGTTCCCATATGGAGAATAACTGGAATAATTTAAGCATTGGAATATTTTATTTAGCAGATAATTATATGACAGGGACATAGTAAGTTAATGGGGGAAAATAATTACTCAGATACTACTATAAAAAAGAAAAGTTGCCTCAATTACCCGTTTTTTTTTTTTAATTATTATTTTTCACCTGAGTTATGTGGCAGGTATTCATCCTCTGTTTTGCTTTGTGGATGATAATATTTTCCACATCCATTTATATATTCAGGAGATAGTTTTTGAGCAGCTTCTACGTGTATGGCAAAAATATGAAATAACCTCAAATTCAAAAGGCATTACTCTTTTGTGGTGACTATTTTACAGAAAATATATGTATGTGAACCCTATAACACTGTGAAGTCAGTTGCAAACCTACCCCCTCAACCCCCATCAAAAAACTCCTTGTCACAAATGAAGCCATAATCATCTTTGCTTCTGGGGTGGTGGGTGCTGGTTTCATGAAAGATTTAAGAGAGGTCACACTAGAGTTCATTTGACAGACCGTGAGTGGAGACAGCATTAGAACTGAAGGATAAAGCTATTAAAATTTTCCTCTCACTGTTTCTTAATTGCATTACTGGTTAGCTTTGCCTCTCACTATTCTGCCATATTGTTTTATCAACATTGTAATCCAACTCCAAGCCAAGGTGGATTTCCTGTGAACTTTATTATGCTTAAGGTCTGGGGCCTCTCACTTTTATGGGCCACTTCTATCTTTCTAATTTGGAGGTCCTAATTTAAATATGTTTCACTAAAATTTAGAAAAGTAAAGTATTTTGCCTCAAATAGTTAAGACCAGCCCCTCTTCCCCTTCCTTATTCTTCTTCACTCTTTTCCTTGAGCTAGAGAACAGTGGGTCCTGGGCATTTTGGGACTCCAGTCAAGGGTAAGTTACTTTGGAGACATTGAATTCTGGCTTATTAGGACATAATCATATTGCTTATAATCATTTCTGTGTGTATTTGGTTATTTCTGGCCAAAGTGCAATAGGAATACCTTCTAGGAACACTTTGTCACTTAGAGCACAGATTTATCTGCAACTGTGACATAGAGGTGCAGGTAAGTATAGTCTATGCGTCTGGAATCTGGAAGTTTGTAGGCAGTAAAGGAGATACAAATCTTGAAAAATACAGTGACAGATGCTACACTGGAAAGTGTATCCATTCATCAGATGTAGAATCATAAGCAATGTTTTAGTTCTCATAACTACATAGTCAAAATGAATGTTCTCATCTGTCAGAAACCTAAGTGTGTGTATATATATACACTTAAGTGTATATATATATATGTATATGTACTCATCTGTCAGAAACCTAAGTGTATATATATATATATACCTGTGTATGTATGTGTGTATATATATATATAAAACTGTACTCTTTCCTTTGTGAATTATGAAAAATAGAATTTACCAGAAATTGTATGTTTGAAGGGCCATAATATTTATAAGCAATAAATACAATGGTGTGTGAGGTAAAATTTTAATGAATCTCCACATATTGGATTGAATCTGAGAATATCTGACATATCAAATCTTGAGGATTATGGTAGTTCTACTCTTATAGTGCTTAAAGAAATAAAAATTCTGTGGATAAAACTTCAAATATGTATCAATAACTCAATGTGTAGTATATAGAAATAAGTTGTTTGAACATTGTTACTCAATAGATTATAGTGATTATTCTTTTCATTTGAATTTTTTGCCTCAGAATAATTGGTCCTGTACAAATTAGCATGTGACTAATAACAAGGAAAAAATATAAAATGATAGAAAGAAGACTGGTAGAAACTTTAATACCCAAACTCATTATATCTCCACAGGAACCTATGAATTTTATTATCAAAATTCATGAAAGAACTTTTCTAATTGATAATGAAAATAAATAGCAACCAATTAGAGAAAAGACTAATGTTTTTACTTCTCTTCAGAAACAATTCTGCAAAATCCTTGTCATACAAAGATGATAACAAGGGATATGCAACCAAATATGTATGGGGGAAAAATACAGATTTATGTCAGGTAGTTAATTTAATAAAAACACTGTATTATTTTTCTCTAGATTTTGTAATATTTGTGGTATGTGCCACTTCCAGAGCTTCCCTGGTGACTCAAATGGTAAAGAATCTGCCAGCAATGCAGGAGACCCGGGTTCAATCCCTGGGTCGGGAAGGTCCCCTGGAAAAGGGAATAACTCCCCACTCCAGTATTCTTGCCTTGAAAATTCCATGTACAGAGGAGCCTGGTGGGCTACAGCCCATGGGGTCACAAAAAGTCCTCGAAACAGCATTTGTTGTGTTGATCACTGCTTCCTCTGGATATACTTTCTTCATTTGCTTCGGGGCACAACACTCTCATGGTTTTCTATCATAGTCTCAATACTTTTACTTCTCTATTTTATGTCCATACCTTCTGAAATTTAATATTTTATCTCAGAATTGGATTGGTGCCAAGAAAGTAAACACAGTTGGTATTTCAGACACTTAAAGTTTTACTGGTAGCCTGAGCTCTCCAAGAAAACAGACTTCTCTACTCAACCTCCTACTCTGCCCCTCTGTGTGGATATCTACTAAGCATCACAAACATAATGTACTTCAAACTGAATCCTGATCATTTCGCCACAGCCTGCTCCTTCTGCAGACATCTAATTTCACTTCACAGCAATTCCTCACTAGCCGTATCTTGTTTTGTATCTTTGCATAGACCTTGATTTTTTTGCTGTAGTATCTCTAACACATTATGCATTCTTTTCCCTCAAAACGCTGGTGTTTTCATTCTCTTTTTCTGGAATACTCTTCCCCCAGATTTACAGGTTACTCAGTACCTCGCAAAATTCAGGTCTTTATTTTAAATACCGCCTTCTCAATGAAGTCTTCTTTGACTATTTAAAATTGAAGGTCCTATCCTAATGGTACTCAGTTCCTTTTTTCCTCATCTAATAACTTGTGTGTTATATTTATTTACTTTGTTTAAATATATATCTTATTTATAGATTTATTTTTTATGTATATCTCCTCTCATTAGAATGAAGGTAAGAGTGTTTTTTTCTTTGTCTGATTGTTTTTTCAATTACTGACTTTTCATTATGTAAAGTCATGCCCTGCACATAGAACTCCTTAATTTTTGACTGGATATTAGTTAAGTTTAAAATATTGTTTATTTATGTACTCCCCAAAAGTTATTTTATCACTGTGTACCCTTATTTTAAAGATGAATCTCAATTTTCAAAAGGTAGAAAGTGATTTAAAACCTTCACAATGAGTGAATAGAGATAACCAATAAATATTCCATTTATTTATATTATGTGATTTTCATACATTTTTTAAGATTATACTTATATAAATAATCATTATGATATCAGAATGGCAACAGTGGAAAAATTAATCAGAGAAACATATGCAGTTGATGAATTTATTTGTATAACCATATGAAAACATACATGTCTTATGACACTAGCATCCATGCAAAAAAAACCATAAACCCTGGTTATCTCAGGATATAAGAAGACTTTCACTCTCATTATTCATGGAAATATATCTGAAAGGTTGTATAAGTGGGACTAAAGCAAAACTTGAGATCCAATCCAGGCTTATTTCAATGCTTGACATACAATGTATTTAATTAGGAAACTTAAAGAAAATTTAGAATTTATTTCTAATTTGTGATATTGTACACTTTTAGGATTAAAATACACACATAAATATATCTATACCTAATTTAATATAACAAAAAATAACTCATTTCTCTAGGCAGGTATTCCCAAAGGTAAGCATATTCACATTGTTTTAATTTATAATTTTTTTTCCATTTGAAAACTTTTCTAATGTCAATTTCAATAGGCCTGTTCCTAATATGCACCTTTAAAATGATGATTTAGCTAACATGAAAATATTCTTCCTATAAAACTCATTTTTTTTTATTTTATTTTTAAACTTTACAATATTGTATTGGTTTTGCCAATTATCGAAATGAATCCGCCACAGGTATACATGTGTTCCCCATCCTGAACCCTCCTCCCTCCTCCCTCCCCATACCATCCCTCTGGGTCATCCCAGTGCACCAGCCCCAAGCATCCAGTATCACACATCAAACCTGGACTGGTGACTCGTTTCATACATGATATTATACATGTTTCAATGGCATTCTCCCAAATCTTCCCACCCTCTCCCTCTCCCACAGAGTCCATAACACTGTTCTATACATCAGTGTCTCTTTTGCTGTCTCGTACACAGGGTTATTGTTACCATCTTTCTAAATTCCATATATATGCGTTAGTATACTGTATTGGTGTTTTTCTTTCTGGCTTACTTCACTCTGTATAATAGGCTCCAGTTTCATCCACCTCATTAGAACTGACTCAAATGAATTCTTTTTAATGGCTGAGTAATACTCCATTGTGTATGTATACCACAGCTTTTTTATCCATTCATCTGCTGATGGACATCTAGGTTGCTTCCATGTCCTAGCTATTATAAACAGTGCTGCGATGAACATTGGGGTACATGTGTCTCTTTCCCTTCTGGTTTCCTCAGTGTGTATGCCCAGCAGTGGGATTGCTGGATCATTTTTAAAAAATCCTTCCAATTTTCACATTGCTTGTCAATAATATCTTTGGAAAGAATATTATCAATATATCAATGATTAATACAGTTTATAATGTATTACTATAACAAATATGAAGTATTGAATGTAGTGATTTATGAATTTTATGATATTTAATAAGGTGGTGATATTGATTATTAATCAATGATTAATGATTTGTGAAAAAGCATACATAATATTATAGTTTGCTTATCAAACTGTGGGATATATTTATTTTATCCTCATAAAATTAATCAGATTTCACCTTTTTTTTGTTTCAGAACTTCTTGTGTAATTACAGAAAATACTAACTTTCAAAATATCAAATCTAGTAAAATGTATACATAATATTGCCTAGATATGAATATTTTTGAACTTTGTTTCAATCTCTCTAGAGTTTATGAAACTACTCAAGTTTTTCACTTTTGTATACCAATTTAGCATTTTGTGTTTTTTCAGAATTAATGCATCTTGTCTCACTCTTCAAATTTATGTAGGTATTGATATTTATAATATTCCTTTATCATGTTTTAGTTTATATTAATTATTTCCCCTCCTTTATTCTGCATTTTTATTTGAAACACCTCTTTTTTTCCTCTGACAATTTTTGTTAGAGGTTGTTTTGATACTAATATACTTCAAAGTACCAGCTTTCAATTTCAATAACATTAATCTTGTTTTTGTTACTATTTATTTCACTCATTTCTGATAGTCTTTATCATTTTGGTCCAGTGATTCAATTTTTTAAAAATTTTCATGTAAATATATACAGCGCTATGTATTTCCTTTGTGTTATTGGTATACCTGTGTATATTAGTTCTCTATTGCCCACTTAATGGCTTAAAATAACAAATATTATCTCAGAGCGTGTATTGATCACAAATCCTGCTTAGTTTAGGTGGCTCAAAGTCTCAAGTGAAAGTGAAGTCAAGATGGTAGCAGGGGCCATTGTCTCTGATAGAGGCATTAGTGAGAATGATCTGCTTTAAGTCCCTAACAGTTGTTAGCTGGATTCAGTTCTTATGTTGGGCAGTGAATCAGACCCTTGCTCCCTTGGCATAGCTGTAAGGCAGCTTACAACATGCATCTTCAATGGAATAACGCAACAAAAGGGCAGGTTAGAAGGAAGCCATTGAATTTTTTAATCTACATCTCAGAAATAATATCGCCTTTGTCATAGTTTAGTATTAAGAAGAGACTCTGTAGGCCTAGTTCACACTCAAAAACAGTATTATCCAATGTCATGACCACCAAGAGGTGGGAATCTTTTAGGGCCTTTATTGAAGTGCCTGCCATTCTGTGTTTTGTTCATTTTGACATCTATTCTTCAACTGACATTCAACTCTATACATCTTATAATTGACCTAAAGATTATTTTTTAATATCAAATGCTATTTGTTAATATTTTATATTTTAAATTAGTTATATAGGATTTTTAAGCAACTATCATTTGTTTATTATTCCTAAGGTTCCTAATTTATAGTTCAAGAAAGCTCAACCTCAAAATTGTTTATGGTTCTTATTCTTCATTTCTTGTTCCTCTGTCATTCAGTATATGCCTCCATATGGCTTTTATGGCAATTAAGTATATTTTATACTGTTTTAGTTGATAGATTTATAAGACATTATAATCCTCCTTGTTTTAAAATGATACTAATAAATCTAAAGTATTGCAATAAAGTTAAATAACACTTTATAATCCCTAAACATTGAACACTTTGAAAGAGAAACCCTTACAAAATGCATCAGTACTTTCAAATTGCCATGTGTTATAGGGAGTGATTTAAAGTTACTGGAGAACTTTATTTCTTTTAAATGTTTCAATTTGGAATTGAATGAAAGAGGATTTGAGAATGTATTTATTGCTGAAAAAATATTACATATATAATCTCAAAACCTAAATAAAAAGTAAAGAATGAACAAAACTTTAATACATGAGTTCAAGATACTTTTTGCTAATATCTATTAGCTTTAGAATAAATGCATTTTCATTTTAAACATTTCTCTAACATTTTACATAATAAAGAGAATTTTCTAGCCATCAGTGATGTAGAGAAAATATGTTTTAAACTATTTCTCCAATTTTTTTTTCTGAAAAATGTGTTTGTATTGCCGTATCATTAGGAATAAAAGGAATCGGATGTGTTTAACACTGCTAATTTCCAGTGAAACCTAGGGTATTTTAAATGCAGGAATAATTCTTTAAAATCAAGCAAAAAATAATGTTATCTTTGGGTGTGAAGTAGGTTGGGATTTATACAGTTTTGACTAAAGGCTAGACTAAACCACACAGAAGTTAGATTTATAAATTATTCAATCAGCTGGCCAAATTTCGCAGGCGTCACTGAAAATTTGTGTACAGAAACATCACTTGGATTTTTTTCATGTTCTCTGCAGATTCAATTATAATAAAATTTCCAAAAAAAATAAAATAAATTTACATTTTTCTAAGTATCTCTTTGTGCAGCACAGTTTCTAAAAAAATATAAAACAGGATTTTGAAAAAATAAATATACTGAGTTTTTGGCTAATCATGGTAAATTGAGCATATGCTATCTTCTTTTTTTCTGAAACTCTACTAAAAAGGAAGAGTATAGATAGGAGAAGGGAAGGTATTAACACATAATTTTATTAAAATTGAACTCTTTATATTGAGATAATTGCACATTCACAAGCAGTTATAAGAAGTAATACAGAGAGACCCTGTGCATCCTTTACTCATTTTCTTTCATAGTAACACTTTTGCAAACTATTAAATCACAATACCCAAACTTACTTTTCTTTACATCAAGGAACCTTCGTATCACTTTTTTATAGTTGCACCCACTTATCTCCCACCCTCACACCTGACTGAAACCCTGATAACCCACTGATCTGTTCACTACTTTTATAATTTTGTTATTTCAAGAGTGCCACAAGAATCATACACTATCAAACTTTTGAGACTGCTTTTTTTCATTCAGTGTAGTTCTCTGCAGATTCATCAAAGTTGTTGTGTGTAACAGTGTTCCATTCCTTTTGTTAGGAGTATTCCATGGTGTGGATTAACCACAGTTTTGTTTGTTTGTTTGTTTAAGCACCCATTTATTGAAGAACATCTAGGTATTTTCCAGTTTGGGGTTATTGTAAAAAAAAAAAAAAAAAAAAGAAAACTTCTGTAAGCATTAATGTACCTAGGGATTTTGTGAACATATCAATAATTCTTTGTGTGTGTGTGTACCTTGTGTTTTCTGTTAATGTGTGTGTATTAGTCGCTCAGTCATGTCCGACTCTTTGCGACCCCATGGACTGTAACCTGCCAGATTCCAGTCCATGGGATTCTCCAGTCAAGAATACTATAATGGGTAGGCATTTCTAATAGATGTCTCTTAATGGGGTTGTTTGCAGAGCAACAAATGAGAGATGAGAAAGAAGGATATCATCCCCTTTATGCCTACTGGAGTGATCCTCCTGCATCTTAAATATTCAACAAACTCTTCAAAAGAGAGTCCTCTGAGTTTAGCAGTCAGTTGAATTTGATTCCTTCTAATATTGCATTAGCTCTTCTTCCATTCTATCTCATTCTTTTTTTTTTTTTTTTAATTCTTGCTCCATAGGGTTGCGTTTCCTAATAAAGTAGTAGAACAAAAGCTTTATTTTTCTCAATATGCTTTCAGGGATACTGAAGTGAACTAAGATATCTTAGTCAAAAAATAACCACAGAGTGAAGAACTTTTAGAAATTAGAAAACATAAAATTGGATTTTAGATCAAATCAGTAGCACATTTTAGAGTCAGACAAGAAGTATGTCTTCCCTGACCCCATACTTTAGAAGACCCCATTCTGGCTTTGTGTGCATGTCTCAGCCACTCAGTCATGGCTGACTTTTAGAGACACATGGACTGCAACCCATCAGGCTCCTCAGTCCATGGGATTCTCCAGGCAGGACTACTGGGCTGAGTGGCATTCCCTACCCCAGGGAATCTTACTAACCCATGGATTAAACCTGCATCTCCTGCTCTGGAGTTGTTTTGGCTTTCAGTTCAGTTCAGTCACACAGTCGAGTCCAGCTCTTTGCGATCCCATGAACTGCAGCATGCCAGGTCTCCCTGTCCATCACCAACTCCTGGAGTTTACCCAAATTCATGTCCACCGTTACAGTGATGCCATTCAACCATCTCATCCTCTGTCATCTCCTTCGCCTGCCCTCAATCTTTCCCAGCATCAGGGTCTTTTCAAATGAGTTATTTCTTCACATCAGGTGGCCAAAGTACTGGAGTTTCAGCTTCAACATGGGTCCTTCCAGGGGAAGACCCAGGACTGATCTCCTTTAGGGTAGACTGGTTGGATCTCATAGCAGTCCAAGGGACTCTCAAGAGTCTTCTCCAACACCACAGTTCAAAAGCATCAATTCTTTGGTGCTCAGCTTTCTTTATAGTCCAACACTCACATCCATACATGACTACTGGAAAAACCATAGCCTTGACTAGATGGACCTTTGTTGACAAAGTAATGTCTCTGCTCTTTAACATGGTGTCTAGGTTGGTCATAACTTTCCTTCCAAGGAGTAAGCGTCTTTTCATTTCATGGCTGCCATCACCATCTGCAGTGATTTTGGAGCCTAGAAAAATAAAGTCAGCCACTGTTTCACCATCTATTTGCCATGAGTGATGGGACCAGATGCCATGATCTTAGTTTTCTGAATGTTTGATCTTTAAGCCAACTTTTTCACTCTCCATTTTCACTTTCATCAAGAGACTCTTTAGTTCTTCTTCACTTTCTGCCATACGGGTGGTATCATCTGCATATCTGAGGTTATTGATATTTCTCTCGGCAATCTTGATTCCACCTTGTGCTTCTTCCAGCCCAGTGTTTCTCATGATGTACTCTGCATATAAGTTAAATAAGCAGGGTGACAATATACAGCCTTGACGTACTCCTTTTCCTATTTGGAACCAATCTCTTGTTCCATGTCCAGTTCTAACTGTTGCTTCCTGACCTGCAGATACCTGCAGATTCCTGTTTCTCAAGGGGCAGGTCAGGTGGTCTGGTATTCCCATCTCTTTTAGAATTTTCCACAGTTTATTGTGATCCACATAGTCAAAGGCTTTGTCATAGTCAATACAGCAGAAATAGATGTTTTCTGGAACTCTCTCGCTTTTTTGATGACCCAGCGGATGTTGGCAATTTGATCTCTGGTTCCTCTGCCTTTTCTAAAACCAGCTTGAACATCTGGAAGTTCACGGTTTACATATTCCTGAAGCCTGGCTTGGAGAATTTTGACCATTACTTTACTAGCATGTGAGATGAGTGCAATTGTGCGGTAGTTTGAGCATTCTTTGACATTGCCTTTCTTTGGGCTTGGAATGAAAACTGACCTTTTCCAGTCCTGTGGCCACTGGTGAGTTTTCCAAATTTGCTGACATATTGAGGACAGCACTTTCACAGCATCATCTTTTAGGATTTGAAATAGCTCAACTAGAATTCCATCACCTCCACTAGCTTTGTTCATAGCGATGCTTCCTAAGGCCCACTTGACTTCACATGCCAGGATGTCTGGCTCTAGGTGAGTGTGAGTGATCACACCATCATGATTATCTGGGTTGTGAAGGTCTTTTTTGTACAGTTCTTCTGTGTATTCTTGCTACCTCTTCTTAATATCTTCTGCTTCTGTTAGGTCCATACCATTTCTGTCTATTACTGAGCCCATCTTTGCATGAAATGTTCCCTTGCTGCTGCTGCTGCTGCTGCTGCTGCTAAGTCGCTTCAGTCATGTCCAACACTGTGCGATCCCATAGATGGCAGCCCACCAGGCTACGCTGTCCCTGGGATTCTCCAGGCAAGAACACTGGAGTGGGATGCCATTTCCTTCTCCAGTGCATGAAAGTGAAAAGTGAAAGTGAAGTCGCTCAGTTGTGTCCGACTCTTAGTGACTCCATGGACTGCAGCCTACCAGGCTCCTCCGTCCATGGGATTTTCCAGGCAAGAGTACTGGAGTGGGTTGCCATTGCCTTCTCCGGAAATGTTCCCTTGGTATCTCCAATTTAATTGGCCATAATTCTCCCCACCAGATGAAGCTTTTCAATGAGCAAAGTTGTGATACCCATGTGCCAAGACTCCACTTCAAACGTCCCTGAAATTCCCTGCACAAATGGCTATGGGACTCCTTTCCAGACCTTAGATTTCACCTGAGTAAGGAGCATCCTACTGGTATTTATTTTTCAAGGTCCAAGGCTTGCCAAAGGCAGCTGTTTTTAAGTAATACAATTTGAACTTGGATATGGTGGTAGAGATGTTTCTGTACATGTGTTGAGGTAGGTATGTGAAGAGGAAAGGTCAAATTGTGGAGAGGAATAGGGTTATCCCTCTTCACCATTGTATCTTGGCATGGACTTCTAAGGAGCTTGAAAATTTAAAATTTTAAACTGGCCATAAGGGTTTTATGAAGGTATTTTTTATTAAGGTAGGAGGATAGAATATATTTTTCATGATATGTTATTACTGTTATTATTCTTGGCCTCACCACGTATCTTATGAGATCTTATTTCCCTGACCAGTAATTGAACCCAGGCTCCTAGGAGTGAGAGCTCCTAGGAGTGAGAGCTCCAAGTCTTAACGGGAGTACCAGAGAATTAATATTCATGGTATGTAAGCATGACATAATATTTTCTATTTAGGCATATGCTATGTGGATCTTCATTTTTTCTTTTGCCCCAAACCCCATGAAAATTCATGACTGAAACTAAAGGATGTTTATTAATAGTAGCAGGACTATAGACTAAATCAGAAAATTTCCAAGATATTCAAATAAAATATGAAGATTATGAACGAAACATGTCTGGTAGGCTCAGTTTAAGAAGCAAGACATATATCTGCATTGTAACAGTAGAATTTATGGAAAAAATGACAAAGAGGAAAAAAGATAAAAATTATTATTATGATAATACAAGAAAAGTTTCCAAGTCAGAGAGTCATGGTTTTCCAGATTGATAACCCCTATCATAAATTCAGAACGCTGCAGGAAAAAAAAAATCCATCCCAAGAAATTTCATCAAGAATATCAGAACATTTGACATAATGAGAAAATCCTATAAGTATTAATATTTCAGCAGGGGTGGAGGAGGGAAAACAAACACAAAGGGCAATGGAAGAAAAACTGAATTGCATGGGAATTCTCAACAGCACAGGAAGCTATGGAAGATGTGTAAGAATGAAATAAAAGTTTCACATATATACATAGAAATTTTACCTCTTGTAAACTACTCCTTAGAAGTCTAGTAGAGGACATGCATTGGTAAACAAGGATATGTACAGAGCATAAAAACTTCCAATCCTAAAAATATTTTCTTCTCACAGTGACGATGAAGAGAAATTGCAGGAAGACAGTTTTGCCGCATAATTTGAGCCACCTATCTAAAGGACATATGTTTCCACATATAAATATTTCAGAAATAAACATTGTAGGTGCATTTTACAATATCCTGAACAAGAGGATCTCAGCCTCGAATAACTAGCAGAAGTGTAGGTAGCACATTAAAAGCTCAAATGTGCTATGGGGAAGGTGACATCTTTTCAAAAGATCTTTTTTTGTTTAGCATTCTGGAAAACACTGAATTGATGAGTAGGCATAGCTGCTGAAAGGGCTTCCCTGGTGGCTCAGTGGGAAAGAATCCACCTGCAATGCAGGAGACATGGATTTGATCCTTGAGTCATTAAGACCCCCTGGAAGAGGGCATGGCAGCTCACTGCAGTATTCTTGCAGTGAAAATCCCATGGACCGAGGCGCCTGGCAGACTACAGTCCATGGGGTCGCAAAGAGTCAGACACAACTGAAGCTACTGAGCATGCGCACACGCATAGCTGCTGATCTGTAAGTCTCAGGCAGAGCTCTTATAACACAAGTCAAGTCATTCAGTTGTGTTCGACTCTTTGTGACCCCATGGACTGTAGCCTGCCACACTCATCTGTCCATGGGATTTTCCAGGCAAGAATACTGGAGTGGGTTGCAATTTCCTTCTCCAATTATAACACAAACCTTTGCAGGATAAACTAAATGTAATTCATGTTCTATTACCATTGTTTGGCAAATTAACTCTTATTGTACCTTATTTTTTGACATTGAATAAGAAAACACTTTTTATGAAAAATATTTAGAGTATGAAACAAGTCCAAGGAGAGATTTTTAACACTACTGAGTTTTAAACTTAACAAAATTTAGACAAAAGTTAAAAGGATTATATTATACTTTTTCCATAATTTTTTTATTACTTCCTTTTTTGTTCTTCTTTTTCTTTCCTTGAGATTACATATTCTTCTGTCTCTTTAGCTCTTGTGCTTGTAAAATAGTTCTATGTAGTTTGCTATTGTTACTGAAGCAGGACCAACTATAAAGCTAATTATCAAGTTAATCTGACAAGTTAATATTAATAATATCTACAGTTATGTACTAGGTATCATGCTACACATAAACTGTGATGGTTAGTTTTAGGAGTCAACTTGGCTAAGCCACAATGCGCAGCTGTGTGATGAAATATTATTCTGGATATTTCTGTAATGACGTTTTAGGGTAAAATTAAGCAGGGCAAAGGCTAACAGAGTTTTGCCAAGAGAACACACTGGTCATAACAAACACCCTCTTCCAGCAACACAAGAGAAGATTCTACACAAGTACATCACGATGGTTAATACCAAAATCAAATTGATTGTATTCTTTGCAGTCAAAGATGGAGAACCTCTATACAGTCAGCAAAAATAAGACTGGAGCTGACTGTGGCTCAGATATTTAACTCCTTATAGCCAAATTCAGACTTAAATTGAATAAAATAGGGAAAACCACTAGACCTTTCAGGTATGACCTAAATCAAATCCCTTATGACTATACAGTGAAAGTGAAAATAGGTTCAAGGGATTATCTGATAGACAGAGTGCCTAAAGAACTATGGACAGAGATTTGTGACATTGTACAGGAGGCAGTGATAAAGACCATCCCCAAGAAAAACAAATTCAAAAAGGCAAAATTGTTACCTGAGGAGGCTTTACAAACAGCTGTGAAAAGAAGAGAAGCAAAAGGCAAAGGAGAAAAGGAAAGATATACCCATTTGTATGCAGAGTTCCAAGAATAGTAAGGAGAGATAAGAAAGCCTTCCTCAGTGATCAATGCAAAGAAATAGAGGAAAATAATAGAATGGGAAAGACTAGAGATGTCTTCAAGAAAACTAGAGATACCAAGGGAATGTATCATGCAAAGTTGGGCATAATAAAGGACAGAAATGGTTTGGAGCTAACAGAAGCAGAAGATATTAAGAAAAGGTGGCAAGAATACACAGAAGAACTATACAAAAAAGATCTTCACAACCCAGATAACCATGATGGTGTGATCACTCACCCAGAGTCAGACATCCTGAAATGTGAATTCAAGTGGGCCTTAGGAAGCATCACTATGAACAAAGCTAGTGGAGGTGATGAAATTCCAGTTGAGCATTTCAAATCCTAAAAGATGATGCTGTGAAAGTGCTGCACTCAATATGCCAGCAAAATTTGGAAAACTCAGCAGTGGCCACAGAACTGGAAAAGGTCAGTTTTCATTCCAAGCCCAAAGAAAGGCAATGCCAAAGAATGCTCAAACTACTGCACAATTGCACTCATCTCACACACTAGCAAAATAATGCTCAAAATTCTCCAAGCCAGGCTTCAACAGAATGTGAACCATGAACTTTCAAATGTTCAACCTGGATTTAGAAAAGGCATAAGAACCAGAGATCATATTGCCAACATCCACTGGCTCATGGAAAAAGCAAGAGAGTTCCAGAAAAACATCTACTTCTGCTTTATTGACTATGTCAAAACCTTCGACTGTGTGGATCACAACAAACTGTGGAAAATTCTGAAAGAGATGGGAATACCAGCCCACCTGACCTACCTCCTTAGAAATCAATATGCAGTTCAAGAAGCAACAGTTAGAACCAGACATGGAACAGTGGACTGGTTCTAAATTGGGAAAGAAGTACGTCAAGGCTGTATATTGTCACCTTGCTTGTTTAACTTTTATACAGAGTACATCATGCGAAATGCTAGGCTGGATGAAGCACAAACTAGAATCAAGATTGCCCAGAGAAATATCAATAACCTCAGATATGCAGATGATACCACCTTTATAACAGAAAGCGAAGAAAGACTAAAGAGCCTCTTGATAAAAGTGAAAGAGAAGAGTGAAAAAATTGGCTTAAAAACCAGCATTCAGAAAACTAAGATCATGGCATCTGGTCCCATCGCTTCATGGCAAATAGACGGGGAAACAGTAGAAACAATGACAGACTTTATTTTGGGGGCTCCAGAATCACTGCAGATGGTGACTGCAGCCATGAAATTAAAAGATGCTTGTTCCTTGGAAGAAAAGCTGTCACCAACCTAGAGAGCTTATTAAAAAGCAGAGACATTACTTTGCCAACAAAAGTCCATCTAGTCTAAGCTAGGGTTTTTCCAGGAGTCATGTATGGAAGTGAGATTTGGACCATGTAGAAAGCTGAGCACTGAAGAATTGATGGTTTTGAACTGTGTTACTGGTGAAGACTCTTGAGAGTCCCTTGGATAGCAAGGAGATCCAACCAGTCCATCCTAAAGGAAATCAGTCCCGAATATTCTTGGAAGGACTGATGCTGAAGCTGAAACTCCAATACTTTGACCACCTGATGTGAAGAACTCACTCATTTGAAAAGACCTTGATGCTGGGAAAGATTGAAGGTGGGAGGAGAACGGGATGACAGAGGATGAGATTGTTGAATGGGATCACCAACTCAATGGACAGGAATTTGAGTGAACTCCTAGAGTTGGTAATGAACAGGGAGGCCTGACCTGCTGCAGTCCATGGGGTCACAAAAGTCAGACATGACTGAGTGACTGAACTGAACTAACTGAACAGATAAATTGTTGGGCTTTGAGTAAACCAGATTGCTCTACATATGTGGATAAGCCTCTTCTAGCTGTTTAAAATCCTGAATATCGTGAACAAATTCCCATTCTCCTCTGAGCAAGAGAGAATCCTGTCAGAGGCCTCTCTTCAGGTTTCAACTACATGAGTTCTGTTCAGTTCAGTCACTCAGTGGTGTCCAGCTGTTTGCAACGCCATGGACTGCAGCACACCAGGCCTCCCTGTCCATCACCAAATCCTGGAGTTTACCCAAATTCATGTCCATTGAGTCAGGGATACCATCCAACCATCTCATTCTCTGTCGTCCCCTTCTCCAGCCTTCAATCTTTCCCAGCATCAGGGTCTTTTCAGATAAGTCAGTTCTTCACATCAGGTGGCCAAAGTATTGGAGTTTCAGCTTCAGCATTAGTCCTTCTGATGAATATTCAGGACTTATTTTCTTAGGATGGACAGGTTGGATCTCCTTGCCGTCCAAGGGACTCTCAAGAGTCTTTTCCAATGCCACAGTTCAAAAGCATCAATTCTTTGGTACTCAGCTTTCTTTATAGTCCAACTCTCACATCCATACATGACTACTGGAAAAACCATAGCCTTGATTAGACAGACCTTTGTTGGCAAAGTAATGTATTTGTTTTTAATATACTGTCTAGGTTGATCATGACACTTCTTCCAAGGAGCAAGCGTCTTTTAATTTCATGGCTGCAGTCACCATCTGCAGTGATTTTGGAGCCCATTAAAATTAAGTCTGTCACTGTTTCCACGGTTTCCCCGTCTATTTGCCATGAAGTGATGTGATACAATATTTATTTTTCTCTTTGTGAATTCACTCTGTGTTGACTACAGCTGAAATTTATTCATTTTTATGGCTGAGTAATATCCATTGTATATATGTACCACATCTTTGGTATCCATTCATCCACCTATGAACATTGTATATTTACACATATATATGTAATCTAGAAAAATAGTACTGATGAACCTATTTGCATGGAAGGAATGGAGATGCAGACATAGGGAATGGACTTGTGGACACAGAGGGGGAGAGAGAGTGTAAGATGAATTGAGAAAATAGTACTGACATATATACACTATCGTATATAAAATATATAGCTTGTAAGAAGCTGCTATATCACACAGGGTGCCCAGCCTGGCACTCTGTGGGGACCTATAGGGCTGGAATGGGAGGGAGGAGGGAGGCTCAAAAGGGAGGGGATATATGTATACTTAATGGCAGAAATCAACACAACATAGTAAAGCAATTATCCTCCAATTAAAAATATTAAAGAAATGAAAAAACAACTTCAGCTCCAATATTGACTCTGTCTGAGTCTCCAGGTAAATTACCTTTGGACTCTTTCCTGAGTTTCCAGCCTACTGGTCTCTCCCACTCCCCTCCACCACCCCATTAGACTTTATACTTAACAAGCCCCCATAATTAAATAGTTAATTACCTAAAATAAATCTCTTCCTATGGATATATGCATACATTTTATTGATTACGTTTCTCTAGATAAACACTACTAATAAACCAATCTGTTCTCTCTCTCTCAAACAGAAACACACACACAAAATTATATAGTCGATTCTTTAATTGTTCCCATTTTACAGATAATTAAACTGAGGTTTACTTAATTTGCCCAGTATCATACATTAAGTAGCCTTCCCTGGTGCCTTAATCCATAAAGAATCTGTGCAATGCAGGAGATGTGGGTTTGATCCCTGGCCCACAAAGATCTTGATTTCCTATCTTTACATTCCAGTCCCCTATAATGAAAAGGACATCTTTTTTTGGTGTTAGTTCTAGAAAATCTTGTAGGCCTTCATAGAACCATTCAACTTCATTGTCTTTGGCATTAGTGGTTGAGGCATAGGCTTGAATTACCTTGATGTTGAATTGTTTGCCCTGAAATGAACCAAGATCATTTTGCGGTTTTTGAGATTGCATCCAAGTACTGCATTTTGGACTCTTGTTGACTATGAGGGCCACTCCATTTCTACTCAGGGATTCTTTTCCACAGTAGTAGATATAATGGTCATCTGAATTAAATTTGCCCGTTCCCATCCATTTTAGTTCACTAATTCCTAAGATTTGGAAGTTCACTCTTGCCATCTCCTGCTTGACCACATCGAATTTACCTTGATTCATGGACCTAACATTCTAGGTTCCTATACGGTATTTTCTTTACAGCATTGGACTTTTCTTTCACCACCAGACACATCCACAACTGGGTGTCATTTCTGCTTTGGCCCAGCCACTTCACTCTGGAGCTTAGTAATTGCCCTTCACTCTTCCCCAGTAGCATATTGGACACCTTCCAAGCTGGGGGGGGGGGGGGAGGGGCTCATTTTCTAGTGTCATATCTTTTTACCTTTTCATATTATTCATAAGGGTCTCCTGGCAAGAATACTGGAGTGGTATGGCATTCCCTCCTCCAGTGTACCATGTTTTGCCAGAACTCTTCGCTATGACTTGTCCGTCTTGGATGGCTCCTCATGCTATGGCTCATAGCTTCATTGAATTATGCAAGGCCCTTCACCATGACAAGGCTGTGATCCATGAAGTGGAAAATAAATGAATGTAAAAGTGGCATAAGCATATAGAAGTAAGGCACTAAAATGTAAAATGCCTAACTTTTTAAGAGTATAAACAATCATAGATTGATACTTTTCATACCTAAACACAGCATTTTTGTTTTTATATTTGCCAACAATATAGCTAGAAAAAATAAAATGTAAACTATTTTGAATATCTTAAAATGTTTAAATTATTAAATTAATGAACACTAATAGTGATTTGGAGGTATAAGAAAACATAAGTAGATTAAAAACAGAATAAATCCATTAATCACACAAATGCTAAGGAGCTATTGTTTATAATTTTTTAAAATTTAAGTATCATTGATTTACAATATTGTATTAATTTCTGCTGTACAGCAAAATAACTCAGTTATATATATATACGTATTCTTTTTTATATTATTTTCCATTATGGTTTATCTCAAACTGTTGAGTATAGTTACCTGTGCTATATAGGAGAAACTTGCTCTTTATCCCTTCTGTATGTAATAATTTGCATCTACTAACTCCAGACTCCCAATCCATCCCTCCCCAACCCCCACCTTGGCAACCACAAGTCTGTAATCTATGTCTGTGAGTCTGTTTCTGCTTCATAGACAGTTTCATTTGTGTCATATATTAGTTTCCATATATGAGTGATATGATGGTTTTCTCTTTCTGACTAACTTCACTGAGTCTGATAGCCTCTAGTTGCATTCATGTTGCTGCAAATGGCCTTGTTTTGTTTTTTCTTGTCGTTAAGTTATAGCCCAGTGTATATATGCACCACATATTCTTTATCTATTCATCTGTTAATGAACATAGAGGTTGTTTCCAGGTCTTGGCTATAGTGAATTGTGTTGCTATGAGTATATGGGTGCATTTATCTTTTTGAATTGGAGTTGTCTGTATATATGCCCAGGAATGGGATTACTGGATCATTTGGTAATTCTATTTTTAGTTTTCTGAGGAGCCTCCATACTGTTCTCCAGTTCTCTGCACCAACTTACATTCCCACCAACAGTGTAGGAGGGATCTCTTCACACCCTCTCTAGCATTTGTTAGTTTTAGACTTTTTAATGATGGCCATTTTGACTGGTGTGATGTGATACCTCACTGTAGTTTTTATTTTTAATATTTATTTCATTTTAAAAAATATTTGAAATTTAATATCCAATATTTTAAATTAAGGGAACATTGGTCACTAACTTTTAATACAGAAGTGTATTCTCATTTCATAAAATATTCTTCAAAATTAGGATTATTATTGTTTTTCTATTATATCAGTAGCCTTCTGTAACAGTTTATTTAACTTCACTTAAATATTTAGATACTTAGATTTCTGGCTGTAGATATTTAGATTTCTACATTTTTATATGGTGTATATAATGTTTTTTTGAACAGTTTTGTATATAATATTGAAGATCCTTTGTGCACTGCTTTATTTTCTTAATACAAATTCCCATAACTGAAGATACAGATCAAATATTGTCTGAGAAAAAATAATTAACATTTAAAAGTTATTTGTGAAATTCTCTTTTTTACTTATTTCTAAATCTATATGTTTTAAATATTAATTTTGCTTACAAATACAATTTACTATTTTATGTTCAGTTTGAAACAGAATACTTTCTATTATGTAATCAGCTATTTCCACTTAGAAATGCAATAAAGTATGTTACTTTAAATTGCTTTAATGTTATATGAAAAACTTAAAATATTAATTTTAATCCTGATTGAATTTTGTGACAAAATTACAATGCCCATATAGTTTTGCAATTGTTGACCCATTACCATAGTTTAGTTTTTCAGAGGAAATGAAGTACCCTAAAACTATCTAATTTTAAAGTGCCAAAGCATAATACTATGAAACCAAATGCAGCTTTTGTGTATTGATGGATGCTTTAAAGCTCCTTCCTTAATTGTGATAATTTGGAACAAATTAGGGAGTCTTATAATGAGCAATAGTCTAGTCACACAGCTCTTAAGAGTGCTAAATCACTGAGCAAGGACATTTGCTGAGCAGGACTCTCAGGTCTGGGAATGTTTAGTTAACAGAAGGTCAAACTAAAATGACTGTTTTTATCTTCCTAATGCTATTAGAATGGCTCACTTTGCTTTTGTGAATGTTATAATTGAGATTTTACTTTTAAAGCACAAAACAATATATTGATGACATTACTCTGTAATTACAGAATTAATATAATTTCTCTAACAACATTCTCTATTAAAATCAAATTGTCATTTTGCATTGTTTCAGCTTACTTCCAATATAATTTTATTTTGAGTTCTCTTGATCCATACTAGTGCTTTTTGAATGCTTTGTTCTAAATAGCAATAGGCATTTGACAGTAGTGACTCATTGGAGTTCAGTAAAGGGTCAAGGATTCTAGAGGGCAGCTTAGCAGGTGGGAGTCCCACAGCAGATGAGTCTAAAATGGGATGTCATACAGAAAGTGCTGTCCTCACCTACAGTGTAAGCAGTCGGCAGAGGTATTATTAAACTGAATATCTCAAAAGAGATTTGTTTTAAAGGTATATACCCCTGTACTCAGGAAATGTATGTCATCACCGATTTCTTTATTCTTAAACTGGATTATTTTTTAAATAAGCTAACTATTCGCTATATTCTAGGCAACTGAATGTAATTTGCTAACCAAATACATTCATAAACTTTTTGTTACTTATAAATTATAAAAATAATTATCTGGAAATAAAGAACAGATACAAAGCTCTAAAGCAGGATTAAGAAATAGAGACTTGCCAGAACCAAGCAAGCTAATTCAAAATGTACACACACACACACATGCACACACACACTTAAATTTTAGTTTGGAAGTATCAGATCAGCTTATAATGAATCTGTCTATAAAGACCAGTTTGCTATAATTATCCCATGACTTGAAATGCCCTTATTCAGAAAAGGGATAAAGGGTTTCATGCTAGCAAAAAGTGTTCTCCACATTTCACATGTTAACCATTTAACCAAAGAGAAGGTAATTTTCTCTTTCTCCTACATGGAGGGTGTGATCTTTTTGTGGTTAGTTATCAGTTGTAAGGGCTTCCCTGGTGGCTCAGACAGTAAAGAATTCACCTGTAATGCAGGAGACTCAGGTTTGATCCCTGGGTCAGGAAGATTTCCTGGAGAAAGTAATGACTATCCACTCCAGTATTCTTGCATGGAGAATTCTATGGCCAGAGGAACCTGACAGGCTAGAGGAACCTGGCAGGCTACAGTCCATGGGGTAGCAAAGAATCAGACACGACTGAGTGAGTAATACTTTCACTTTCATCAGTTTTGAATGCAGTAATTTTGAGTTATTGGTGAAGGTTTGTACAATGCTAGGTTTGCTGTAGTTAGAAACAAAGCAAAGACATTTTGAGAAAATAAATTCATACTTATTACATTATGAAAGATACATTTTCAAATATATATTTCAAGAATATAATTTTTGCATTTAGAAAATTGCAGTGTTCCAGGATTTGCCTGGAGAATCCCAGGGACAGAGGAGCCTGGTGGGTTGCCGTCTATGGGGTTGCATAGAGTCGGATACGACTGAAGTGATTTAGCAGCAGCAGCAGCAGGATTTCTCATTGAATGTCTTTGTAACTTGTCTAATTTATAATTTTCATTCCTCAAAATGAACTTTTAAGTTTATATTAATAATGAATTCATAGTTGATGGGAGTTTATTAACTTATATTTGGTTAACTGAAGAGCCCATTCTGATAAATTTCTAAAACAAAGGAACTGTCTATGATAAATTGGAGTTTGCTACTTATAGCATAAAGGGAAGACTTGCTTTCAAATTCAAATGTCAATTATAAGATGAATAACTTCTTGGGATCTAAAGTACAGGATGATTACTGTCATTAATAATACTGTTTTCAGAAATGATACAAATGAACCTATTTACAAACAGAAACAGACTCACAGACTTAGAAAATGAGCTTACTGTTGTAGTGGAGGCGGGGGTGGGGAGTGGGGGAAAATGGGGAAGGGATAGTTAGGGAGTTTGGGGTGGATATTTACACACTGCTATAATTAAAATAATAACCAACAATGACCTACTGTATAGCATAGAGAACTCAGCTTAATGTTATGTGGCAGCCTGGATGGGAGGGAGTTTAGAGAAGAATGGATACATGCATATATATGGCTGAGTCCCTTTGCTGTCTGCCTGAAACTATCACAACATGAATAATTGATTATATTCTAATATACTTTTTAAAAGTAAAAATATATATTAAAAATATATATATATTCCAATATAAAATAAAAATAGTAATAATAACGCTATTTTTATGTTTGAAATTTGTTAAAGGTGTATATCTCATGTGTTCTAACCATGTACACATAAAAAATAGTAAAAAATTGGGAGCTATATGAGGTTATAGATGTATTAATTACCTTAACCATGGTAATCATTTCAAAATACATAGGTATATCAAATCATTGCATTGTATACCTTAAAAGTATGCCATTTTTAATTGTCAATTATACCTTAATAAAGTTTGGAAAAATTAATGGCAGTCTTTTCTACTTCTATTCTCATTTTTCTTAGTCTAAATTGTCTAGCCTCAATAAAATAAATTTTAATTTCTAATAACATGAAATAAAAATATGCACATGCTGTATTTGTTGATTTAAGTAAGTGACTTCAGTCTATTCTTCTCTTTTGATTATACATTCTACATGTAGGCAGACATATATGATTTTCTCTCATCCAATCTGAGGAGGTGGAAAATAATTTGCACTGTAGGGTATCACTATTTTTGATAGCACAAACTTACTCAGATTATATTTGAGAAAATTAGAGACAGAAACATATAATCTCCATTAGTAAACCTACTTTTTTTTCACAGAAGTTCATAGTTGTTTCATCCTATTTAAATCTATTACTCTTGAATACTTCTAGGAAGATACAAAGAGCAATCAGTTCTCTCTTTACCTACTTATATAACAAGCAAATTAATTAGCAAAATGATTATTTTTAATTGCTTTATAAGTTATAAAAAATATGTATTCATGGTGTTCTAGGCTTTCAGGAGGTGGTAGTTAATTTTTATGTTTTTTGCTTCTATTAAACAATATAAGAGAATAATTAAAATATTTTAAAATTGAGGGAAAATCACCCATAAGCCAATACTAACATTAGTTGACAGTTGACAGAATCATATTAAAATATGTGTGGCATTTTATTTATGAGATATAAAGAGATGTCATATAGTTTTGTATTATTGCAGATATACTTGTGCTAACACTCCACTTATCGTGTTTTCTTTTTTTTTTAATTGCATTCTTAGGTTAGTTCTTTACATTGAAATCTTGGCAGTGAAACATTTGTCATTTCCTTAACATAAAACTAAATTCCATTATGAAACAAGACTTTTTCTTAAAACCTACAAAGATTTAAAAAATACATATTCTCTCAAATTGCTTATTTTCCACATATGTGTGTGTGTGTGTGTGTATGTGTGGTGTATGTGTATACATGTATATGGCTTTGCACACACACTGGTCATCAATCATTTCTTTTAAAGATGTTATTTATATGAATTTTTTGAAGTATTTGCATTTATATGTGTGCATATCCAGCATTTTTATGACTTTACACAAAGTTTTAATATTTGCCTAGATTCTTTATTAGCAAAAGAAATAAAAAGTTTAATCAATCATCATAATAGGAGTCCATATTTTGTATCTAGATGTACTCTTGTCAAAAAAAAAAAAAAAAAGGCAGTTCGTTGAGCAGCTAGCAAGAATTGTAGAGGGTATGAGATTTTTACCTTAATGCAAACTCACAATTTATCTTGCCACAGTGTCACAGATGTGAGTAGAATACTGGTGACTCTTGGCTCAAAGGCAACAACATGAAAGACAGTATGAATTTCATGTTTTCCTCTGTTTTTTCTTGTCCCCCAATTCCCATGACAGGATATGCTGAGGGGAACCCAGGTGGCTGCTGCATGCACAGTGGGTTTGTGTCACAGGTGAGGAACCCTGTACATAGGAAACCCCCATCTTAAAAAGGGGTAACTGTAACTCTCTCCAGTCTTTGGTCTGAAGGGATATGTTATCTTTATAATCCTGGTTTGGAAACATCCCAGGAGAAACACTGTCTCTAACTTCTAAGGCTTTATATATATGCTGCTGCTGCTGCTAAGTCACTTCAGTTGTGTCCGACTTGGTGCGACCCCATACACGGCAGACCACCAGGCTCCCCCATCCCTGGGATTCTCCAGGCAAGAACACTGGAGTGGGTTGCCATTTCCTTCTCCAATGCATGAAAGTGAAAAGTGAAAGGGAAGTCGCTCAGTTGTGTCCGACTCTTAGTGACCCCATGGACTGAAGCCTGCCAGGCTCCTCCATCCATGGGATTTTCCAGGCAAAAGAACACTGGAGTGGGGTGCCATTGCCTTCTCCATTATATATATGACTATCCTCAAACAACAGTTGAGAATATAGCTATCAATGCTTCACAAAATATACACATGCACAAGAATCTCATCAAGAATTCTCAGATTGGAAACTGCTTGGCGGTCCAGTGGTTAAGAATCTGCCTTCCAAAGCAGGGGATTTGAGTTTGATCCCTGGTTGGGGAGCTAAAGATTTCACATGCTATGGGGCAGCTAAGCCCCCATGCCACAACTAAGCCGGGGACACAGCCAAAATTTAATTAATTAATTAATTTTAAAAAGAATTATCTTCAGTTGTCATACATATCATTGCATATAATCCACAAAACTCATAAAACCTTCAAAATTAGAATGTTAATAAGTTACTCTCAGTTGATGAACCAAAAGCCACAATTTCACAAGGTAGGCCAAATAAAGGAGTCAGAATAGAGCAATCTTTACTAATTAAGGTTATAAATGTTCTCTTCAATAACAAATTAGATTGTGAGCTCTTTATATAAAAAATTGACTTTAAACACTGTTGTAATTCTTTAAGGGTAAAACAGTAAACCTGGTACTTATTAACATCTAATTGTAAATGTTTCTTATTTTCAATTTCTCAGCATCAATTACTTTGGATAAATGCCCACCTCTATACTGAGTGACCCTGGTAGACTGCCAACCACCAGACACATGTGAAGCAAAAATGCATAGAACAGTAACTGGCACAGAGCAAAGGGATATGTTAAGTATTAGTTATGTTAATTGTAAGTATTTGTTATATTAATAAAATTGATTAAACTCTACATGATGTCATGCTTAAAAAATTTATGTTGAATTTATCAAATCTTAATTTTCTCTGAAGTTCGAGTGGATAATTTGCTATTACTATTCAAAATTCAAAATGTACTAATTACAAAGCAATTCTTTTTCAATTCTGGTTTCTCAACTATCTAGGTTTCCTCATTATAAGCTAACAATATTATTAATGATCTTATCTTCTGGAGAAATGTTATGTTTATATAATAAAATTATGCATATTCAGAAATATGCAAATTAATCTCTTCTCATTTTAATACAAATGATAGCAAGTCATACCTAGTATTCTTGTCTTGCTTATTTCACTTAAGTATACCTCTAAGAGATCATTTTCCATTGAACACTTATGGAGATTTCTTATTTTGTTTTACAGCCCTATACTATGCCATTTTATGGATTTATAGTGACTCTAAACTTTTTTATTGATAGACATTAAGATAATTTCTAATATTTTGCTTTTATAAACAAACCCATAATGATACATTGGCAAGTACTCAATTTGGATTATAATATGTCGAGTAATAATTTAGAAAGTAAGAAACAGAATGGTAGTAAATTCTTTTTTGTGCTTTTCCTACTGTGAGTGAAACAGATCATATTAATTTACATAATTGAGAGATATTTGTATTTCCTCTTTGGATCATTATTTATGTACCACTTTTGAACAGCTACTTTCTTTTTGATGTGGAAAAGCTCTTTGTATATTGGAGAAAGTAGTGTTTTATTCTTAATTCAGTTACACGTTTCTTTTTATTTTTTCTATATACCTTCTATATTAGTTTTCTAGAGCTATCATAACAGTGCCATAAACTGGGTGACTCAAAACAACAGGAAGAAATTTTTTTTGCCGTTCTGGAGGCTGGAAGCTCCAAATTAAAGTTTTTGCCAAGCCATGCTTCTTTGGAACACGTGGAAGGCATCCTTGACTCTTCCTAATTTTGAAATGTATTGTGTCCATAATTTCTATAAATCTACCATGCCCATGTGTTGCAGAGTGATACTTATTCCTGTCTTCCAGAGTAAGAGTGGTAATTTCATGTATAGTTGTCCAACTGGATTCCTTTTCCTCTAAGTGTTATATGTGACTGGGTTCTCATGAAAAGAATATGTAGTAGGCTCCATTTCTGTGTCTGAACATGAAGACATTAGGCAGATGATTCTTCATGGTCTTTTTCCTTCTCTTGCAACTAGAAAATGAATGTGTGGAATTATTCTGAGGGTTCCACAGATTCAGCACAAACTAGAAGTGGGACACTCATGTATGGGATCAAGAGACTGGAGTACACACTGATAAACAGAGAAATTGTGAGCACAGATCTACCTGAAATTCTACAGCTAAAGGAGATTCATGTGTGCTAAGTTGCTTCAGTGGTATCCAACTCTTTGTGACCCTATGGACTGTAGCCCACTAGGCTCCTCTGTCCATGGGGTTTCTCTTGGTTGCCTTTGCTACTCCAGGGGATCTTCTTGACCCAGGGATGGAACTCAATCTCTTATGTCTCCTGCATTGGCAGGAGAGTTCTTTACCACTAGTGCCACCTGGGAAGCCCCAGCTAAAGGAGGAAGCTCCCTCAAATTGATCTGAGGGAAACTATATTTGTCTGCCTGGAGTCTTGTAAGTATTAAACCCAGCGCATTGGTGATGCTGATTCTCTTCAGGATACATCGAACCAACACATTTCCTCTGTGTCCATGAATTAAGTTGGATCTCTGATATCTTAGTCCATTGGATGTGTGTGTGCACTCAGTCATGTCTGACTCTTTGCTACCCCATGGATTGTAGCCCATCAGCTCCTTTGTCCATGGAGTTTTCCAGGCAAAAATACTGGCATGGGTTGTCATTTCCTACTCCAGGGGATCTTCCTGACTCAGGGATTGAATCAGCATCTCCCGCATTGGCAGGCAGATTCTTTACCATGGTGCCACCTGGGAAGCCCATGTTAGTCCATTAGGGGACTGTAACAAAGACCCATAGGCTGTGTGTCTTATAAGCAAGAGAAATTTATTTCTCAGAATTCTAGAGGCTGGAAGTCTGAGATCAGAGTGCCAGCCTGGTTGGGTCTGCTGAGGGGCCTCTTCTTGGGGCCTCTTCCTTTGTTTCACTGTGTCTTCACATAGAAGAAGCAAGAGGACTCTCTGGGGTTTCTTCTATTATATAGAGGCATGAATCCTGTTCATGAGATTTATGAGGGCTCTGCCCTCATGCCTTAAGCATCACCCAAAGATTCCACTTCCTAGTACCCACTGCATTTATAGTTAGTATTTTAATATGTAAATTTTGGGGAGACACGAATACTGAGCCCATGACATCCAACACAGTCCATTGGGAATTATAAAGAAAGCTCATGGAGGTGATAAGTATACATGCAAAGAATGGCAATCTCTCAAAGTCTATGTAATATATATATATATATATATTATATAAAGGAGAAACTATACAAGGCTCAATAGGATTACTGTATTAATATGGAAGTGGTTACTAGGGATTAGAATTTTAGTACTTTGAAGTCCAGAGAGAAGAGTTTTAATAATCTGATAAAGACAAATTGAACTTAGAGTCAATGATCGCCTATAGTTAATAAGCTTGAAATGTCATCTTCTCCCTGACATACAACACATGGTAGCTGAGAGAGATGAGAATATTAGAATGCATATATTATATAGGACCTAATTAGCCATCTCCTAAATTATTATTAAAAGAACTTCTCACCAATTTTTCAACTAATTAATTGGTGAGGAGAATGCAATATATACTGCTAATTCTCTGTAGCTCAGGGATAATGTTAAGGATGCTGAAATGAAAATAGATCCCTTGATATCAATGGTAAAAATATGGTCACAGAAGAAGTAGAGGCCAAATTGTAATGAAGATGAGGGGTTTATAGCCTCCATCATATTTGAAGTGGGAGAATATTCATTGTTGATTGTAGGAGTACAGCATGCATGTTTTAATTCACTGACAAAACACTAAACTATTAATAAAACAAAAACATGTATAAAGTATAAAGATAAAGTATAATATGAAATATAATTGATCTAATAGCAAGCTGGACAGAAGGATAAAAGGAACAAAAGACAGATACAACAAATAAAAAACAAATAGTATAATGGAAAAATTAATCCTAATATAATAATATTGATAATATGTTAAACCAAAATATACTAAACATAAAATGAGATAAAAAATTCTGCATTTGCACCTCCTATCCTGTAGAAAAAGTGTTTTGTAGACCTCCTGTGATTTTAGTAATAACATTTCCTATATCTGGACATCCTGGTCTGATCCCTTTACTGGGTTACTTAATGACTGTCACCCTTGACTGTGACCTGGAAATAAAAATGAAGTCTACAGAAAATTCCGATTGTAACACAAGTTATTTGGCCATTTCTTTGTTACAGTGTAGCATACTCCATTGAATAGGAGTATCTGTGTTATAAGAAAAAAAAAAAGATGTTGTAAAGAAGAATAGCAGGCCCCAGGAATGAGTATAATGAAGTTTTGAGTGTTATGTTAAGGTCAGAACCTCTTCTGCTGTTAATTAGTATCTGTTTAAAAATTTCCTGAATCTTTTTCCTTCTAGCCAGAGCATAACAACTGGTATTTAACTCACCCGGCTGCCTTTCACCTCTGTGAAACTGGACAAAATATATGGTTCAATTGTTTTCAAGCATTGTGTAAAGAACAGCAAAAATCTTGGGTCCTTGAGAAAAGAAAAAAAGAGCGTAAGCCACACAAACATCCCAGCCTTTTGCATGAGGAAGGTTAAGTGTAATCTGAAAAGACTGGTATTGTGGGCTGCTGAAGCAGCTGAAATTTGCTGATCAGGTAGATGACCAGTGGCAGCTGGGCACAATCTGAATGGAGATTTGCATAGTTTTACGGTTCAAGGTTAGAATGTCTCTGGACAAAGGCTGAAAGAGAAAAATAGAAAAATCTAAATAAAATGCTAAAGATAGTTCAGTAATTCAAAGAAAATAATTAGAAAGAAGAAAGATGGATTTTAAAAGAAATAGAGCTAAAGAAAGAAAGCCATTTTATGGAAATTATATTAAATTATAAGAGCTTTCCAGGTGGCACAGTGGTAAAGAATCCTCCTGCCAATGCAGGAGACAAAAGAAATGTGGGTTAGATCCCTGGGTCCGGGAGATCCCCTGGAGCAGGAAATGGCAAACCACTCCAGTATTCTTGCCCGGAAAATTCTGTGGGCAGAGGAGCCTGTTGGGCTATGGTTCATGGGGCCGCAGATTTGGACATGAATGACCAACTGAGCACATTAAATATAAATGTACTAAGCCCTCCACAAAAAGGTAAAAGTTGTCAAACTGGGATAAAAGAGCAAGATCCAGTTTTCTTCTGTCTCAGAGGCAAAAATATAGGAGAAAGGTAAAAATACAGGGAGAACATATATCATGCAAAGTCAACAGAAGAAACGTGGTTTGGCTACAAACAATAGTATCAAGAGACAAAAGAGGACATCTTCTAAGGAAAACAACTCAGTGTACCCAGAAAATCCAACAGTTCTAAAATGTATGTACATAATACCAGAGCTGTAAAAATTGTAAGACAAAAACTGACAAATATAAATTGAGAAATAGTGACTTCCCTAGTAGTCAAATGGCTAAGACTCCACGCACCCAGTACAGTGGGCACCAGTTCAATTCCTGGTCAAGGAACTAGATCCCACATACCACAACTGAGAGATTGAATGCTGCAACTAAAAAAGATCCCTCATACTGCAACCTAGACCTTGTGCAGACAAATTAAATAAATAAATAAAAACATGTTTTTAAAAAAGCACTTAAAATTGATAAAACAGATAAAAATCACAATCATAGCTGGAAACTTTAACATCATTAACTTAGTAAGTCATGGAACAAATCAAGCAAGAATAAATAACTCAGCTGAGCCCTTCCCCTAGCATGTAAACTAATAGAATGTGAGTGAGTCCAGAGACCAAAAGTGCTTCCACATATTTGTTTTTTCTCATGTATAGGCTATCTGAGCTACTTAAATGGAACAGCCATGTAAATTAAAACATTCATAATAAACTGCAAAACATGGCTGGATCCCATTTTTAAAATATAAACATAATAGTATATATTTAAATTTTGCATGCCAAATAAACAAAACAACAAGAGCATATATTTGAATGTTGTTCGGTGTGTTAGTCACTCAGCTGTGTCTAACTCTTTACAACCCCATGGACTGTAGCCTGCCAGGCTCCACTGTCCTTGGAACTCTCCAGACAAAAATACTGGAGTGGGTTGCCATTCCCTTCTCCAGGGGATCTTCCTGATTCAGAGTTCAAAACCAAGCCATCTGCATTGCAGGCAGATTCTTCACCATCTGAGCCACCAAAGAAGCTTCTACTAATTTGATCTAAATAATTAATTTTTATAGTACAGTAGGCACAACCACTACAAAATACACAGTATTTTCAAGTGTATGTTGATGATTCACAAAGACAGAGTGCATTTATGGATGAGATAGCAATCTTGAAAAATTTCATAAACCTGCAATGCTACCAAGTATTTTTTCTGCTGACAATCAAATTAATTTAGACTTATTCTTCAAGAGTGAAGGTTACCAGTGTGTTTACACCAAATAAAAAACTAATACTTCATCCATAATGGTTTTTGTAGATGGTAAGGTGAACATATATTAGATTTCAGAACAAAGGAGCTAAAATTTAAAACTTAGGCTTCATGACTATTTGCAGAAGATGAAGTTAAAAGTATGTTGTGGAAATTCCCCAAGGATCCAGTGGTTAGGACTCCCAGCTCTCACTGCCCAAGGCCTGGGTTCAATCCCTGATTCAGGAACTAACATCCCACAAGCTGTGTGGCACAGCAAAAAAAAAAAAAAAAAAAGTATGTTGTGGTTTTAATTTGCATTTCTAGTAAGTTTTCACAATATGTATTTCTTTAATAATTCATTTCTTTCTAGTATTCATTGTCAATTGCATCCTGGGTATTTACTTTTAAATATGTAGGAAAGTTTATACATTTTAGCTTATCTTTAGAAGTTCTTTATATCAAAAGTATCTTCTATTGATACTGTAGGCTGATTTTTGATGTATAAAAATATTCACTTTTAATATAAAGTGAAAGTGAAGCCTCTCAGTCATGTCTGACTCTTTGTGACCCCATGGACTGTAGCCTGCCAGGCTCGCTCCTCCATCCAGGGATTTTTACAGGCAAGAATACTGGAGTAGATTGCCGTTTCCTTTTCCAGGGGATCTTCCTGACCAAGGGATTGAACCTGGGTCTACCTGTATTATAGGCAGATGCTTTACCGTCTGAGCCACTAGGGAAGATCAGTTTTAATGCAGTTGTATACATAAATGGCAACCCACTCCAGTATTCTTGCCTGGAGAATCCCAGGGACAGGGGAGCCTGGTGGGCTGCCGTCTGTGGGGTCGCACAGAGTCGGACGTGACTGAAGTGACTTAGCAGCAGCAGCAGCAGCATACATAATAGTCCTTATGTTTGTCTATTTTGTGTCTCTTTTAAGAAATTCTAAGCTACTTCAATATAAGTACATTATTCTATATCATGTGCCAAAAGTTTAAAGTTTTGCTTTTTAATTGTAAATAATTGGTGCTGTGGGACGTATGCGTTTGTGTCTATATTTGTGTGTGCGTGTGTGTCTGTGTATGATGTAAGGTAGTCTGTTCTTTCATCCATCAGTTTGCAGTGTTGGTGCTGCCCCATATAAAACAACTGTGCATGTTTGGCACAGCAGTATTTTTGGACAATTGTTGGGAGTATTATTTTAAGTATTATTTTCTTAGATACTAGAGAAGGAAATGGCAACCCACTCCAGTATTCTTGCCTGGAAAATCCCATGGACAGAGGAGCCTGGTAGGCTACAGTCCATGGGGTCGCAAAGAGTCAGACATGACTGAGCGACTTCACTGTCTTTCTTTCTTTTCTTTTCTTTTCTTAGAACTCAGTAATGCATAATGGGCTTCCCTGGTGTCTCAGCGATAAAGAATCATCCTACCAATGCAGGAATGCCAGTTCAATCCCTGAGTCAGGAAGATTCCCTGGAGTAGGGAATGGCAACCCACTCAAGGATTTTTGCCTGAGAAATCTCATGGACAGAGGAGGTTGGTGGGCTATAGTAGATGCAGTTGCAAAAGAGTTGGACATGACTTAGCCACTAAACAACAACAAAAATAATGAATCATTGCCTAAATTAAGGCTCTGATGCTGGGAGGGATTGGGGGCAGGAGGAGAAGGGGACGACAGAGCATGAGATGGCTGGATGGCATCACTGACTCAATGGACGTGAGTCTGAGTGAACTCCGGGAGATGGTGATAGATAGGGAGGCCTGGTGTGCTGCGATTCATAGGGTTGCAAAGAGCCGAACACGACTGAGCCACTGAACTGAACTGACTGAAATGAAGGCTCTTAGGATTTTTCTACTGATTCATGTTTATATTCTGAGTGGTCTCTGACTTGCATTGGAATTTGCTAATTCTTCCACATTTCAGCTTTTCTGTCAGATATATTAACAGCTGAAAATTCTGTGATCATAGGTTCAGAAGTATGAGATCTTGACCAAGGGAATGGGAGAACAGAAAATGAAATGAGGAGAGTTGTTCCTTGGGACAGAAAGATACATGACTTTGACTGTCCCTGTATCTCTGTGGCATTCATAAGATCATTTGAAAGTATATTTAGAGTAGAAATGTCTCTGTATGAATTAAATATAAGAGTAGTCTCCAGAAAAGATAAAATTGTATAGATAATACTGTCTTTAAAAAACTAAGAATTTGACAAAATTAGACTATCCAGGTCATTTCAGGTAGATTTCAGTTAGTAACTTGGACTGGTGTGTATTTATATCACTTTTTGAAAACTTTATGTCACAGAGTTTAAAATATAAAGACTTTCCTAAGAATACTGAATTGTCATAGAGGCTATAACCAGATAATGGAGAAGGACTACTAAGTTCTATTATTCATGAAAATTCTCTGGAAGAGTAAATTTAGAAATAACACATTTCTACCCTTCAGAACAGTCCTAAAATTAGCCCACTACAATTTAGAGGTAGAGCAAAACCCAAGATAAATATAGTGTTGGTTGGTAACAAATGAAATCATTAACAATGCCTGTTAACAATGCCCATAATGAAAGACAAAATTACACTTTGGATGTGGGGGTCTGAGACACTTGGATTGAAAAAGCTAAATTTAGATGAGAATGAAGTAGCTAGATCCTTGACCCAGAACTGAACACTAAATATATTCTTTCATTCACAATAGAGAAACATATGGTTAAAAGAATTGCAGCTCAATTGTCCTCCTCCATAAAAACTATTTCCAAAAGTAGAAAATTAAACTGTTTGATTATTTATAATAGAAGATGTGAAGACAAAAAGTTTAGCAAATAATAAGGATTAGCCCTTTGGTGGAAGTGGCTAATGTTAATAGAATCCAGAAGGGGAGACTTTTAACTAATACTCAGTGTGACTATCACACTTTTACATTATTTTTAGTGACTATTATTATTGTTGATAACATGGATTATTTACTCAGTCCCATGTGTTAAGTATTTAAATAGATCCTTCCAATTAATTGAAAAAATTGTGTTGGTCAGGTGGTATTCACATATTCATTATATCAACAAAGTAACTAAAGCTTAAAGAGGGTTCTTTATTTGGTGTATGATATTGCAAAAGAGTGATTAATTCTGATTTGAATTCAGATCCAGGCTGAATGACTCAAGTGACTGACTTTTTATCATGACACATTTTCAAACCTTCTTTTACCTAAGGAATCATAATGGCAATATTTAATTTGCCATTTAATATTTCAGTTGTACATTCTTCAGTGTATAACTGAACAATGGAGAAAAAACGTAACCAAAGTTTTCAAAGACTATTCAGTAATGACTCTGAGCTAACAATAGCTCTTATGAACCCTAAATTGCCACTTTGAACTGCCAATTTGAGTGAGAGTTTATGGGCACCAGAAAATAAAAGTTATTCTAACAGACTTCACTTCATGTTGGGAGCAATAGAATTTTAAAAAACACTGTGATTACTTCTCAGCTCTTGGTATTCCTTTGAATTTCAAGTGACCAAATGCCATGTGAGCTTCCACCCTATGGCATGAGGACTATGTTAATTGAATGTTCCAAATGGAAAGTTCCAGAGCTCCAACTTCCTACACAAATAGTAAATCAAATTTAAATGTTACATCCCTGGAGATAGTATGAGAAATGGTACTTCTATAAAGCTTTCAAAGATGAATATGAGATTATTCTGGTCACATATTCATGTAATTTTTCAGTTTTGTCATTGTAAAAGACTAAGGCATCTTGTAGAATATAGTTGGTTAATGAGTATAGTATTAATGACTTATGTGTCATTTGCTGCCCCAAATCAAATGAACAGCTACCCCTAGGCTTGAGTCTTTGGTGTTGTTAAAAAATGCCTGTACTTTTCGAGAATAGAGACCTCTAGAAGTTTTTGCATAATAAGACCATCACTACAGTTTCAGTGTTTTATTATTATGTAATCTTCCCTACTCTGTAATTCACTAGATTTGTTGCAAAATTATTAACACCTTCCCCTTTCTGCTGAACATTTATGTTCTCCAGCATGTATACAGTAATATATATTTAGAAAAGTGTAGGTGGTTTGAATTTCTTGATAAATCATGTGTGAGAGGAGCAAGCATTATATACAATTTGAAAAAGAAGAAATTTCCTAGGGATCCTGTGGTCTGGGTCATATAGAGATATAGACTCTAAAATGAAAAAGAAATAGCTGCTATAATCTATACCTGTTATAAAGGGAATATACTCCTTTCCAGTTCTATTTTTGATCATTTGGGGAAAAGGTACTATTTAACACATTTAGATTTTTCATTAATAACTATTCATAAAGTGAATCAAAAAGTTAATAGCTTTGAGTGGGACCTTGAAAAACTGAAAGCTAGAAATAAGTAGGGGTATGACAAGGAACTATTCTGGGGATTGTTTTCACTGAAGCAGAGGATTCAGGGAATGGATTAAATTTAAGATGAAATACGGGTTGAGTTTAGAATTGAGTTATTCAAGAAAATGTAGATTTAGTGTCATAAACATCAAAAAGGACACTGAAGTCATGGCAAGAAACTAGATCTCTAATGATAAAGAATGTAAAGAAAGAAATAGAGGGGGGTGAGGAATAGATACTTCTACTGAATACTGTAGATGAGGAAAAATAAGTTCCCTTCTACCCTTCTGAATTCTTAGCTAAGACCCTGTAATAAAAGACAGATTAATAAGGGAAAATCCAAGAGAGGTTTATTAGCATGTATACATCGTGTGTACATGGGAGTTACAAATGGGAAAATAAGGTGACTTAGAATTTAGATTTAAATACCATGTTAAGAGGGCAGAGAAGGAAGGATGTAGGCCTCTTAGAGGAGAATATTTTTTTCTTAAGAAAGCTAAATAGGCCCTTGGAAGAATAGATGGGAGTTAGTATAATTTATGACAAAATCTAACTGGGTGTGATGTCCACTTTTGGTCTCCTTTCTCATGAGATGAGTCAGTCTTCCCTGGTTGATGAAATTCCCCAGAAGAGGATTTATGGCACTTGAGTTCTTTTTGGAAGATCTGTCTCTAGGCAGACAGATAAGGGCAGTTCAGAGAAAGCCTCTCCCTGCATATGCTGTATCCAGGTGTCCACGTGTCTGCAAGTGTGGTAAATTGCTTCACTTGTATCTGACTCTGTGTAGCCTGCCAGGTTCCTCTGTTCATGGGATTCTTCAGGCACGAATATTGGAGTGTGTTGCCTTGCCCTCCTCCAGGGGATATTCCCAACCTAGGGATCAAACCTGTGTCTCTTGTATCTCTTGCATTGGCAGTTGAGTTCTTTACCACTAGTGCCATCTGAGAAGCCCCATCCCTATGTCTCTACAGCTCAAAATAATCAATATACCAAAGTGACACATTCTGGGGAAGCATGTTCTGAACTCCTGCAGCCATATTCTGGAGTGACACAGACTGCTAGACTTCAATAAGTAGAAGTAGACAATTAGTCATAAGGATAAAAAAAAAGGGGGGAAGGAATTTGAAGAAATAGAGGCATCATTGGAATAAAGCAGATTCCTAGGTGATGTCAAATACTGTACAGACCATGAAATTCCACTGGGTTGTTGTGTTTAACTTATTGGTAAGATTTTTGCTCCTGAGTGAAAGTGAAGTCCCTCAGTCGTGTCCAACTCTTTGCGACCCCGTGGACTGTAGCCTACCAGGCTCCTCTCTCCATGGGATTCTCCAGGCAAGAATACTGGAGTGGGTTGCCATTTCCTTCTCCAGGGGATCTTCCCAACCCAGGAATCAAACCCGGGTCTCCTGCTTTGCAGGCAGATGCTTTAACCTCTGAGCCACCAGGGAAGCCCTGAGTAGAAGTAGTAGGTTATGACATTTGTGCTAAAGACAGGTGAAAAAGCTAGATAAAACACTAAATAACTTAATGAAAGTCATCAGGTACCTATGCATGCAGAGAGGATTAGCTTGACTAAAATTACAGAGAAAGAATGCTTCTCACAAGTGGGCTGAGGATTGCAGACACTTTTCCCCAGATTTCTGATTTTGTTTGTAGGCTGGAACTGAAGTTTGGCAGAGGCAGAACTCCCTCCTGGCAGAAAGAGTTCCCAGAAAATCATGCATTGGTTGTTCAGGACAGGAGTGAAGATTTGACAGTCTTCAAACACATGGTGGTTTCCCCTACAAGGTATTTTCTTAAGTGGCTGCAGAGGAGGTTAGAAGCTGAGTTGAAAAGCTTCTCTGAAATATCGTGTAATATTCCACATCTCAAGGGATTTAAGAAACCATCGACCAAGCACAAGGACAAAAATTGCCAAAGACAAGGATCTGAAAATAAAAGGCGTGAATTGAAAATCAGAGACGGATGGTCAAATTTCCAGTGAGGATCTATAGCCACTCACTACTTGTCTACACAAGATCCCTTACAGCTAGAGGCTTAGACCTTGGACTTTAACTTGCTCCAGGACACAAGAATCCACCAGAGATTTTAGCATTTGCACAGGACTGGAATGAGGAGCCTTGACATGTGGGGCCAGCTTCTCCCTCACAGCATGTGTAAGTTTTGAATGTAAATGAGACAAAATGCTAGATGATTAATTCTAACATCTCTGAAAAGCAGAAATGAGTCTCCTCCAGTCATTTAGGTCTAAGAAGAAAGACTTGCCAGGCTCTCAAGTAAAAACCTTGCATAAATATACTGCAGTAAATACAACAGTCTACAGTGAAACTAGGGCTTCCCTGGTGGCTCAGATGGTAAAGAATTCACCTGCAATGATGGAGACCTGGATTCAATCCCTCAGTTGGGAAGATCCCCTGGAGGAGGGCATGGCAATCCAGTCCAGTATTCTTGCTTGGAGAATTCCATGGACAGAGGAGCCTGGCAGGCTACAATCAATGGGGTCACAAACAGTCTGACAAATTGAGCGACTAACACTTTCTTTCAAATAGTGTCATAGAACTGGGCATAAAATAGAAGATTTGATTTAAAAGTTTAGGGGAAAAATCAAGTGGGAGGCTGCAACAATAGTGATTTCCATGATTTTGAAGTAACACTAATATCTTGCTTTAGTAATTTTGATCTGTACCCCCTCTACCAAAACCCCTCTTCTAAGACTTATTGTAAATTATCCACATGGTATTAGGTATCCATTGAAGTTCATGGGGTGGACAATATCCAGAACAAACAGAACAGGGGTAGTAGGTAGACAGAGGGGACCTATGAAGGGTTGAAATATGCCATTGTTAGGAGAGTCAGTAGAAAGAGTCTCTTAGTTCTTCAAGGCTGCTCTTTGGTTTGACAGCAGTTTCATAGGAAGTGGCTTATTAGAGATTTTCACATCTGATAAGAAGGAACCAAAATTCTCTGTGGATTTAATGGTTTAAATGGGCCATGATGGCGAGTCAAGTTTATACTATTTTACTGAAAACCGCTTACATTAGATTAAATCCTGGGTAGAATATAACCTCTTTGCCCAAAACTTCCTATGAGACACCATTGACTTAACTTTTAAGTATAGCCAGGGCTTTTCAGAAAATAAGCTGCAGTGTATCATGTTATAAGCAACCATGATACTTTTTGGAAGCCAGATTCCATTTATCAACTCCTAATTCAAGGGATATATTTATAATGACCTGTAGTAACCCAGAAATTGGGGATAAATAAATGAATGTGTGTCAATGAGTTTTAGACATGGCAATATATGGTGTTTTCAAACTTCTGTGTTATAGCACTTAAGATGGAAGGATTAGATCTGATAGAAAATATTGGCAGATGGTAAGCCATGGCTGCAGCCATGAAATTAAAAGACACTTACTCCTTGGAAGAAAAGTTATCACCAACCTAGATAGCATATTGAAAAGCAGAGACATTACTTTGCCAACAAAAGTCCATCTAGTCAAGGCTATGGTTTTTCCTGTGGTCATGTATGGATGTGAGAGTTGGACTGTGAAGAAGGCTGAGGGCTGAAGAATTGATGCTTTTGAACTGTGGTGTTGGAGAAGACTCTTGAGAGTCCCTTGGACTGCAAGGAGATCCAATCAGTCCATTCTGAAGGAGATCAGCCCTGGGATTTCTTTGGAAGGAATGATGCTAAAGCTGAAACTCCAGTACTTTGGCCACCTCATGTGAAGATTTGACTCATTGGAAAAGACTCTGATGCTGGGAGGGATTGGGGGCAGGAGGAGAAGGGGATGACAGAGGATGAGATGGCTGGATGGCATCACTGACTGGATGGACGTGAGTCTGAGTGAACTCCGGGAGTTGGTGATGGACAGGGAGGCCTGGTGTGCTGCGATTCATGGGGTCGCAAAGAGTTGGACATGACTGAGCAACTGAAGTGAACTGAACTGAAGCCATGGCTTCTGTCTCAAAGTTTGGAAAGATTTCTCTCCATCAATTTGGAAAGGCTGAGCATGTAGATACTTGACTAGTTTTTCAGTCAAAGGATTCTGAGGTCTTCCCAGAACCATAACCAGAAGACTAGGACACTTTACTCCATCCCCAAGTCAAAAGAAGAGTGGTTTTAACCATCACAGACAGAGAGGATGCCCAAGTGCTCCTGCCACCGGGAGACTCTTAAGAATAGAATTTCTTAGAGTCAGAGGAGGACAACTTGCACCTTCTCCTCCTCTTTTCAAAGCAAAAATGGAAAATATATCACACACTTACTGTGAGCCCAAAGCTGAGAGATTCCTATGCTGCTGTTGCTGTGAGGAAACAGAGGGCAGAGTGGGGCTGAAAATCCCATCTCCCTAGAACCACATCCATCAGTCCTTTTAATCCAAGCCTCATCTGCCTCCCTCCTTCACACAGAGCTAGACTGGCATTCTCTTCAATTCCAAATTACAGCTTCTATATATGCTTATATTGTAATAAAAATGTATGAGGTTGCAAAAGGTTACAGAAATAAAACCATAAAAATTATACTTTTGTCTAAGAGAAGGAGAAAAATTATTATAATAGTAATATTTAAGAATGTGTATGTTAAAAAATATAGGGCTTCCCTGGTGGCTCAGAGGTTCAAGTGTCTGCCTGCAATACGGGAGCCTTGGGTTCAGTCCCTGGGTTGGGAAGATCCCCTGGAGAAGGAAATGGCAACCCACTCCAGTATTCTTGCCTGGAGAATCCCATGGAGAGAGGAGCCTGGTAGGCTATAGTCCACAGGGTGACAAAGAGTTGGACACAGAAAACTGCATTGTCCAGTTTTACTGAAGAGAAGAGAAAAAAATTATTCTTAGGACAAAATTGGATAAACTGAAATTAGGGTAACTAGTGAGTGGTGACAGAATCTATTCCAAAATTTATCACACTTTCTGACTCTGTGTTTCTTTATTCTACATTTTATCTTGAATTTATTTATTAAAGAACTGTTATCTCATATTAACTAACCACAATTAATTAGTAACTTGCATAAGTTCAAATTAATTGTCATAAATATGGATATACTCTTACTTTAATAAAGATGGGAGTGGGATTAAATTGTAAACCATGTTTTTGTTTAGTAAATATAATTACATGGGATTATATTGATTATCCATACTTGAGTTATTTCCTGTGTTGATTTCATTATTTAGATTAATAAATGAAAACTAGACACCAATGTACACATGATTCAAATACCTCAAGAACTTGATTCCTGAAAGGAAATAATCTTGATAATTGTCTCTTTATAAATTCAAGTTTTTGATAGCAAATATCACACAAGATGATATAAAACTTTAAAGTCATTTTATTGTTTGCTAAATTAAAATTAATGATCTTATACTTAACATATTTGAAGAGACATGCTTGTATTATTATTTTTCTTAAAACAGATGTTTCTGTATCAAAGAATAGCATATTTATAGTTTTATATAAACTACCACCTCTTTGTCTCTAAATATGAAAATAATTAAGTAATAATATTTATAATACTATATAAATTCTTATTTAATATTCATAACAATGTTGAGAAAGAGGTGATGTACCCATTTCACACCTTTCAAAAAAATTGTTCAAGAGGTTAATTAACTTGCCCTTGGTAAAGCAGATGGTAAACAGCTGAGATTTAAACCCAGCTCCCAATAGACCTGATCATGGTAAGGATGGGAGGCTGTCTCCCTGGCTTAGATAGTTATTATTCAAAGGATGAGAAATATTTGTTTTTAATGTCTTCGGAGTATTTTTTAAAACCGTAGGACATGCACATTTTGGAATCAAATAAATATTTGAAGCCTTACTTTAAATAAAATGCTTACATAAACAATGTGGACATTTCAAAAATTCTCATAAAGAGGTCATTAAAAAACCTCATAAAAAGATCATTTCAAATCCATTCTATTTGTTGTCCCAATATTAATTATTATGGAAATAGCTCAAAGGAGAAGCCAATCCATTCCTATCGGCAATTTGTGATGGATTTTTTGAACACTGTGCATAGGGCAGTAAGGGTACTGGTTTGGATAATGACTTTGCTTCCTATCAAGATGTAAAGGAAATTGTCGGGAAACTAGTCCTTGGAGTTCAAAGTGATGGTCAGATAGTGCAAAGAGTGGAAGGATCAGGGGAGCAGAGGGAATTATCGTGGAGGTTAGTGGTGCAGTAGGATGCTGATGAGACATGAAGAAAAGGGGAAAGAATGAAGGAGGAGAAACTTTTAAGTCTCTGGTATCTTAAGGCTAGAAGCAGTTATATCTGAAGGCCACATAAAAATGCCTGTTCTTATCACATTTACTGGGATTTTCAAATCCAAAATAACTCAAAGCACCTTTACTGTGGAGCAGAGTTCTAGACCTGGATGCCCCACAGTGTCATCTGGGAAGTAAATGCTAAAAAAATAACACAGGAAGCCCAGCCTGGCATTCTGTCAGGATCTGGGGGGTAGGATGAGGGAGGGGAGGGAAGATGGAGGGAAGGGATATATATAAAAATATAAAATTATGACTAATTCATGTTGTTGTATGGCAGAAGCAAACACACCATTGTAAAAGCAACTTTCCACCAATTTAAAAATAAATATGATTAATAAAAATGCTAATGCCTATGTTCCATTCCTCTATGTTATGATTCAGTCCAATTTGGGACAGGGAGAGGATCCCCTTCCTGACTGGAATTAGTAGCCAGTTCCACAGAGTACTTGCATATTTAATAGCTAAACACGTTAGATTTAAATTAATTACATTTGCTAAGTCTGGCAAACAGTGTTAACAACAGCCTTTTCCCCTTTCTCTGCTTTGCCAACAGGAGCTCTGATTTGTTTTGTGGGGATCATGTTCCGTGAGAAATTAGCATCAGTCAGTGACTCCTGATTACAATTATGTAATCAATTATGGTAATCTCATTCCCTTTTACCAGTGATTGGTTTACTGTGTGCGTCTTACTAATTTCTGACCAGTAGGATATAAGGGAGGGCGGGGCATAATCTAGGTTTCTGAAGTTTTCGTCCAGGATAGAAAGCTGGGATCTGTAGGGTTTCTTTTTCCCCCTCTCTTGGTTGCTGTCTTAGGAGTTTTCTGATGCTTGGAGCTGGTGATATTTGGAAGCGCTATCACCATCTTAAAATTTTAGAAGAGGATGTGGCCAAGACAGTGAAGGCACAAAGAAGAAATATGCAGAGAGCCGTGGTCCTGGAGGGTGTTGCCAGGCTGAGAATCCGTCCTGCCTCTACCCGTCTCTGAAGGTATCATGAGGGGTCGCTAGTATTTTCACTGTTCAAGTCACTTTTGCCCAGGCAGTTTTATTGTCACTGATATATTGATTTACATTTTCCCTTCTAGCAAGATAATTTTTACTTAATCTTGTTCAGAAGTTTGAAGCTACAGGATACTGCTCCTATTTATTTTTATTTCAGCTGCAGCATCACCTCACAGACATTTCCCCCAAGGGTTTCCAACACCTCCAAGTGATGGTTTTAGCACAAGTTACTTGTATTATCTTCAACATGACTAGATTAAAAAAAATAATAAAAATCCTGGAGTTTTCCATATGTGCTGATTAAAATGAGCAGCAGACCAAGGTGAGTTTATTAAAAACAGCTAGCATTGGAACAAGGAAGATTCGAAAGGCCACCAGTAGGGAGCACCGCAAAATTAAAATTACAGCTTAACCAAGCTGTGCTGTCAAAATCCAGTGAGCTCTGCCTCTTAACTCCGGTGTGGAAACGTGAGGAGGCTGAGGTGAAAAATATTATTTCAGGGTCTGGAGACCAAAAGGCAAAGCGGTTCCTAGCTAGAGGAAATTAGCTGAGTTCAGTGGGGCCTATATGCAAGACTCTGGAGGTGGTAAGACAAGAGAGAGCTGATTAAGAAGATCCATCATACCGTGCTCTCAGACCTCGGACTTGGGGAGGAACACATGCATACAATCACTAAAACCCAAAGCAGAAGTGTAGCCAACTCTTAAGTGGTTCTGGCATCGAGAAGCTGGAGACCATCTCAGAGATCATTCATTTCAGGGGTTTAGCTGCATTCCCTGCTAGAGAAAATATGACCGAACAAACAGGAATATGGAGAAGCTTAAATGTAACAATACATAAACTGCTTAGCATACTTCCTAACCCATAATAAATATTCAGTAAATGTTATGTATTTTAAGTGAAAAAAAATCATTAAAAATATGCATATTTCTCTAGAGTTATATATTAAGAAGGGGGCTTCCCAGATGGCTCAGTGGTAAAGAATTCACGTGCTAAGGCAGGAGAGGTAAGAGATGCAGGTTTGATTCCTAGGTCATGAAGATCCCCTGGAGGAGGAAATGGCAACCCACTCCAGTACTCTTGCCTGGAGAATCCCATGGGCAGAAGCGCTTAGCAGGCCACAGTCCATGGGATTGCAAAGAGTCGGACACAACTGAGTGACTGAGTTCGCACACATATGTATGAAGAAGGATAGCTATTTGGGTATCAAAAGTGACAAATAATTAATACTTTGGTATTTTTAAAAGTGATGAAACAAGCTATGATTTGGCAATATTGCTTAGTTCAGTAAAAGAAAAAATACTTAACCAGAAATAAAACGAACAATAAGGTTGTTCAGAGAATACTTGTAAACTTTTATGTACTTACAATACAGGGAGTTACAATGCTTATAAAATATTTTTACCTGCATCAGAATATGACTAATTTTTCTTTTTAGAGCAAACTATTTTACAGACACTAGTCTTAAATCAGGCATCGATCTTGCTCCCCAGGTGACATTTTGCAATACCTAGAGACAGCCTCCCTATGGCCCTGGCAGAGAGTTTGTTGATCAGTTGCTAAGTCCTGTCTGACTCTGTAACTCCATGGACTGCAGCACACCAGGCTTCTCTCTCCTTCACCATCTCCCAGAGGATGCTCAAACTCATGTCGATTGAGTCAGTGATGCCATCTCCTCTGCTGCCCTCTTCTTTGCCTTCTTCAGCAGAGAATTATCTGGCTTCAAATATCAATAGTGCCAACTTTGAGACTCTCATCTTAAAGTGGTTCAGTTTGTTTCTATTTAGTTTTTCAAATATTGAAGTATTGTTGGTTTACAGTATTAGTTTCAGGTGCACAATATAGTGATTCAATATTTTTATAGACTGGGGCTTCCTAGGTGGCTCAGTCAGAGAAGGCAATGGCAACCCACTCCAGTGTTCTTGCCTGGAGAATCCCAGGGACAGCGGGGCCTGGTGGGCTGCCATCTATGGGGTCGCACAGAATCGGACACGGCTGAAGCGAATTAGCAGCAGCAGCAGCAGCAGGTGGCTCAGTGGTAAAGAATGCTTCTGCCAATGCAGTAAGACATAGGTTTGATCCCTGGGTCAGGAAGATCCCCTGGAAGTTCAGTTCAGTTCAGTCACTTAGTTGTGTCCGACTTTTTGCGACCCCATGAATTGCAGCATGCCAGGCTTCCTGTCCATCACCAACTCCCAGAGTTCACTCAAATTCAACTCCATCGAGTTGGTGATGCCATCCAGCCATCTCCTCCTCTGTCGTCCCCTTCTCCTCCTGCCCCCAAACCCTCCCAGCATCAGAGTCTTTTCCAATAAGTCAACTCTTCTCATGAGGTGGCCAAAGTATTAGAGTTTCAGCTTTAGAATCAGTCCTTCCAAAGAATACCCAGGACTGATCTCCTTTAGAATGGACTGGTTGGATCTCCTTGCAGTCCAAAGGACTCTCGAGTCTTCTCCAACACCACAGTTCAAAAGCACTTAGCCTTCTTTATGGTCCAACTCTCACATCCATACATGACCACTGGAAAATCCATAGCTTTGACTAGATGGACCTTTGTTGGCAAAGTAATGTCTCTGCTCTTTAATATGCTATCTAGGTTGGTCATAACTTTCCTTCCAAGGAGTAAGCGTCTTTTAATTTCCTGGCTGCAGTCACCATCTGCAGTGATTTTGGAGCCCAAAAAAATAAAGTCTGACACTGTTTCCCCATCTATTTCCCATGAAGTGATGGGACCAGATGCCATGATCTTCGTTTTCTGAATGTTGAGCTTTAAGCCAACTTTTTCACTCTCCACTTTTACTTTCATCAAAAGGCTTTTTAGTTCCTCTTCACATTCTGCCATAAGGGTGGTGTCATCTGCATATCTGAGGTTATTGTATTTCTCCTGGCAATCTTGTTTCTAGCTCGTGCTTCTTCCAGCCCAGCATTTCTCATGATGTACTCTGCATATAAGTTAAATAAGCAGGGTGACAATATACAGCCTTGATGTACTCCTTTTCCTATTTGGAACCAGTCTGTTGTTCCATGTCCAGTTCTAACTGTTGCTTCCTGACCTGCATATAGGTTTCTCAAGAGGCAGGTCAGGTGGTCTGGTATTCCCATCTCTTGAAGAATTTTCCACAGTTTATTGTGATCCACATAGTCAAAGGCTTTGGCATAGTCAATTAGCAGAAATTGATGTTTTTCTGGAACTCTTTCTTTTGCAATGACCCAGTGGATGTTGGCAATTTGATCTCTGGTTCCTTTTCCTTTTCTAAAACCAGCTTGAACATCTGGAAGTTCATGGCTCACATATTGCTGAAGCCTGGCTTGAAGAATTTTGAGCATTACTTTACTAGCGTGTGAGATGAGTGTAAATGTGCAGTAGTTTGAGCATTCTTTGGCATTGCCTTTCTTTGGGATTGGAATGAAAACTGACCTTTTCCAGTCCTGTGGCCTCTGTTAAGTTTTTCAAATTTGCTGGCATATTGAGTGCAGCATTTTCACGGCATCATCTTCCAGGATTTGAAATAGGTCAACTGGGATTCCATCACCTCCACTAGCTTTGTTCGTAGTGATGCTTTCTAAGGCCCACTTGACTTCACACTCCAGGATGTCTGGCTCTAGGTGAGTGATCACACCATCGTGATTATCTAGGCTGTGAAGCTCTTTTTTGTACAGTTCTTCTGTGCATTCTTGCCACGTCTTCTTAATATCTTCTGCTTCTGTTAGGTCCATACCATTTCTGTCCTTTATTGAGCCTATCTTTTCATGAAATGTTCCCTTGGTATCTCTAATTTTCTTGAAGAGATTTCTAGTCTTTCCCATTCTGTTGTTTTCCTCTATTTCTTTGCATTGATCACTGAGGAAGGCTATGGTAAAGCCCCAATAAAAATATTGTCTAAAATGGTGGTGATGATATTTTTTATAATGTAGCATATTAAAAGCAGTTGTTCCTATTTCATTGCATATGTTTTTATAGACTTCAGGATTCCTGATGAGATAGAAATACATTAATGAATATTCCAGAGTCTAGCCACTGTAAGTTTCTCAGTCGTGTTTGACTCTGTAACCCCCATGGACTGTAGCCCACCAGGCTCCTCTGTCCCTGGAATTCTCAAGGCAAGAACACTGGAGTGGGTTGCCATTGTCTTCTCCTTGGAATCTTTCCAAACCAGGAATTGAACCAGAAATCTGCATTGCAGGCATATTCTTTACCAGCTGAACCACCAGGAAATAATATCATGAAAGATTACATAATGAAATAATATAATGAAAGATTCTGTGATAACTCTTTAGATCTTATATGTTGACTACAATTATCACTCTGAAGGAAAGCAGGTATTTTCTTTATTAACTGTAACTTCTAACTCAAGCAAAATTAATCACTAGAAGAAATACAAACTTGACCTTTTTTTTTTTTTTCTTTAAATCCACATTTGTAAAGTATGTTTCACATAGTACAATAGGGTAAGAGAGAGACTACACTTCACTGTGATACATAGTGTTAATAATTCAAGCTGCTTGTACTCCAGGAGAGGGACACCCACCCCTGAACTGCTCTGCAGTCTCCTCTGGAATCACAGCAAAGATTTACAGGACTAGAGCTGGTGATCCCACAGCCTCTTAGAGAGCCCATGTTTTTCACTGGCTCCATGGATCTGAGGGAAATTGAAAGCAACAATAGAAGGTGCAGAAGTTCCTTTCTCCCTTTATCAGCCAAGATCGCAAACCATGAAAAGCCACAGAAGCTGAGCCATGAGGGCATTCTTAGATGCCTGCAGGTTTGGCTATCCACTAAACTCACTGAGTTCTCTGTCACTGGAAGTATTCCTATACATATAATAGTATGAAGGGATGTCTTAGAAGGGAATCAAGCATTGCATGAATGACAAGAAAATCTCTAGCATTTTTTCCATGCCTGACATTTTAAATCAACAGTTTATGCTACTTTCAATATTATATAAGAAAAGAAAATATCACTTGTAAAAATGCATAGGGATACAGGGGGTAAAAAAGTACCTAAGCTTTTTATTTTATAAAATTAGTAGTTAATGTTAATTTACATAATTATAAGAATTATAATTTTTATGATTTTCATAGAGTATTCATAGTAAGGAAAGCTAAGCTTATCACTTTTTTAATATTACTTTCTCACTATTGTTTTGAGGTTACCTGCTTGCGGTAAGCAGGATAATGATCTGCAAAAGAGTTTAGTGTCCTAATCTTTGGATTAGTACATGCAAAGGGAAATTAAGGCAGCAGATGAAGTGGTAAGCCTGAGATGAAGACATTATCCTGGGTTATCTGGGCCACACCACATAGTCACAAGGGTCCTTAGGTATGGAAAAGGAAGGCAAGAGAGTGATGCAGTGTGAGACTCAACCAACCAACAGTGGCTTTGAGGATGAAATAAGGCACCATCTGATAGGGGAATGAGAGCAGCCTCTAGAGATTGGAAAATCAAGAAAACAAATCTCTCCTAAAGCCTTCAGAAAGGAATGCAGGGTTGCCGATACTTTTTTTTTAGCTCCTTGAGACCAAATTCCTAACTTTTGACTTAGAACTGTAAGAGAATTGATTTGTGTTAAGCCGCTTCTTTTGTGTTGCTTTGTAATGGCAGAAATAGGAATCTAATACAAAATAAAAACAACTGTTGTATTTTTCTGGGTGTCATTTTGGTGGGAGGTAAAATAAAACTCAAGCTACCACAGGTGAAACCTCAGAAAGATGTTTTCTTGGGCCTGAGGGATGACTGGAATCATGGATTCAAACACCATCATGGAGTTTCTTTGTTCATCTGAATGCTTACTGCTGTCTGTCGGCCTATCTCGGGGAGCCACCTTCTCCATACCTATAAATGTGGCTACAGGCAGATGCCAGGCATCAATAGCTTCAACTCCAGATAGAATTCCCAACTGGAGATAAGAAAATCCAGATAAGAACCCAAATAGCCCATATGCTCCCTTGTTTAATTCACTAGTATGGTAACGTGAGCATTTTTTAAGGCCTTCAGTAGAAGAATAAAGATAGAATGGGTTAGTTCCTAAATGTTTATTATAACAACAGGAAATGTTGTAACAGAAGAAATGGAGCAGGCAGTAAAATTAGAATCTCCAACAGAGTTTCATGAATCTTCTATAAACTGAATGAAAACCAGATCAATACTGCTATCCAAATTGTAGCAACAGTAGAAAGAAACAAGTGATTATATAAACCACCAGCAATAAGGAAAAAAAAATCATATATATACTAGTTCCAGACATTCCAATTGTCTTCAAAAATTGATTTAAGTGTTGGAGGAAATGGAGGTAATTGGAAAGCCAACTTTTAATTTTGAGCTTTAGGCTATTATGGGTTTTGTGTTTTGGAGTGCTGCCTGTAATGAGTAGCTGGCTTTTTGGAAACATTAGGTTACCTAGGTTTAGTGCCATCTGATACAGGAATGATTGCAGAACAGCAAATGAAATTTAGAGAGCTAATGTGCTTCATTCCACTTATTTACCAAAATGAATTTCACTAGATTTGTATTTGTAACTTTCAGTTTTATCTTTATTTTTTATTCTGTGAACCTTTCATGATTGGGGTCTTCTAAGAAGAAAAGACTTGTGCATTCGAAAGCTTTGTTTTTCCAAGACCTTATTTTGAAGTGATAATCCCCCCACTTGGCAGCTGTTCTACTTTATCTGTCAAATAACCCCTAGGGTGTTATGCCTTTTCAGTGTTTGAAGGTTTATCTTGAAGATAGGTACAGGAAGACAATCTTTCCTAGTAGATTTTTAAGGTTTCTTTTTAAGTTTATTTAGCAGTTCATTCTGAACTTACATCACCTTGAACCACAAAGAGAATTACAAAAATTCCCTGTCCTGACAGTGAATATTTACATAAAACTTTCTATAGAATAACTAGTTTCTTAACAGCATCGTAAAAATATGATAAAGTGCAGTTTCTTCTGAAAAATTCTGAAAATGCTTACTAGTCCAGATATTAAAAAGCTCTTTAGAAATTTCAAATGTATTTACATAGGATTATCCTGTAAAAGCAAATATCATGTCTCAGCATAGTTTATCACCAATTAATATATACTCATCCTGTTCATTTTAAGAAATATATTTTTATTTATAATACTTTATTTAAATTTTGATTTATAAGTTTAAATTAGCCCTCATAAATCCATGAAATAGTTTTTACATAATGTTTGACTTTTATGTTGTAAAATTAATAATTCATAAGTTTTAAAAATTAAAACAATATCAACTTGAAAAACTTAGCATATTCCATGATAATCAACACCAATTTAATAATATAATCACACTATGGAGAACCTTAATATATCTGGGGGTCTTTTTAAAAGACAGTGTATGTTTTAATCTCAATGCTTAATTCAAATTTAAATCCGAGAGCATTTTGATGAATTTAAGTGCTAAACTGATACCTCTGTAGTAAGAACAAATGGAGAGTGTGTGAACTTTCTTTGCTTTGTTAACATTGTGAAGGAATGTATGTTTTCTGTAGAAGCATATTTAGTGCTGTTTTTATGGACATACAGAATCACTGGTGGCTCAGACAGTTAAGAATCTGCCTGCAATGCAGGAGACCTGGGTTTGATCCCTGGGTTGGGAAGATCCTCTGGAGAAGGAAATGGCAACCCACTCCAGTATTCTTGCCTGTAGAATTCCATGGACAGAGGAGCCTGGAGGGCTACAGTCCATGGGGTCGCAAAGAGTCAGACATGACTGAGCAACTAACAGTTATGGACATAACGAAACAATTGGCTCAGAATCAAAGCCTCTCTTTCATAAATATATCAGTTTGGTACACTATCCATTAAGTCATCAGCATCATGCTTTGAATTACAGGAATTGTGGATGTTGCCAACTGAACAATGGGTCCTCAGGAATAAAATAGTGTACTGAAGTAAAAAGACACTCCTTGGAAGGAAAGTTATGACCAACCTAGACAGCATATTAAAAAGCAGAGACATTACTTTGCCAACAAAGGTCCATCTCATCAAGGCTATGGTTTTTCCAGTGGTCATGTATGAATGTGACAGTTAGACCGTAAAGAAAGCTGAGTGCCGAAGAATAGATGCTTTTGAACTGTGGTGTTGGAGAAGACTTTTGAGAGTCTCTTGGACTGCGTGAAGATCCAACCAGTCCATTCTAAAGGAGATCAGTCCTGAGCCTTCATTGGAAGGACTGATGTTGAAGATGAAACTCCAATACTTTGGCCACCGGATGTGAAGAGCTGACTCATTTGAAAAGACCCTCATGCTGGGAAAGATTGAGGGCAGGAGGAGAAGGGGACAACAGAGGATGAGATGGTTGGATGGCATCACTGACTTGATGGACATGAGTTTGGGTAAACTCTGGGAGTTGGTGATGGACAGGGAGGCCTGGAGTGCTGTGGTCCATGGGGTTGCAGAGTCAGACACGACTGAGCAACTGAGCTGAACTGTGTTGAAGTATATTTTATCTGTAATTGAAAAAGCTAAAGTCATGATAATGAAGAACACATTTAATGTATTCTCTTCTTGGAAACTTCATACTGAAAGCCAGGAACTTTCCCTCAGTTTTCAGATTTAAAGTCATTCATATACCCAGAACTCCACTGACTAAAACCAAGGTAGGGTTTGTTGATAGGTAGTTATAAAACTGTAGTCCCTTGTTCAGCAACATCAGGATCACCTAGGGACTTGCTAAGAATGCAAATTCTTTGAAGGCATATCACAGAAACTCAGGTAGAAATCTGTTCTTAAAAAAAAAAAAAAAAACTCTCAGGTGATCCTGATTCATTCTATAGTTTGAGAACTGCTGGTCTTAGCAGGGGGGAAAAAAGTACAATTCTTGCATGATTTACCTAACCTCCCCCAAAGAGAACTGCACATTTATCAGGTGACTGGGTACTAGGAAGTGGGTACACTCACATATTTTGGAAATGTTTGCAGAAAGAATCAAGTTTAAACCCCTGGTACTGTCATTTTCAAATGCCCTCAAAGACTTGAGAGGTAAAGAACTGATTCTTATAATTCATCCTTTTCTATCATCTGTTTGATATAAAACCAAATGGATCTTTCAGTCAGGTAGAGACTATAATCAGGGCTTCCCAGGTGGCACAGTGGTAAAGAATCCACCTACCAATGCAGGAGACCTGGGTTTGATCCCTACCTTGGGTTTGATCCCTGGATTAAGAAGATCCCCTGAAAGAGGAAATGGCAACCCACTCCAGTATTCTTGCCTGAAAAAATCCATGGACAGGGGAGCCTGGTGCGTTACAGTCCATGGGGTCACAGTCAGACATGACTAAGCACACTCAAGTGACTAACCACAGTTGAGTTCAGTATCTCACATTTTTGTAAGTAAATCAACACAGTCTCTGGCATCTGGTAACTATTGGCTCTGGCAAAGTTGTTCTTTTCATGATAGACAAAAAAAATATCACAAGCTGTGGCAGGGAACAGATGTCCAACTTAATTCTAATTCCCCAATACTAATTCAGGCTTGCTGCTATGTCTTACATAGTCTTCAAGGCCTTATTTAGATGTCCCATATTAAATCACACTAGCCTACTTTATTAATGACACCATGACACTCACATAGTAGAATCTGGTGAGCAGAAGGTATCAGGTACCATAGAAGCCTAGGAAAGATACATGTGTTAGCACTGAAGTGCAGAGAAAAATCATGACAAATATCTATGAAAGTTACTGCAGTGAAGGTGTTAGGATTTTAATGGTGGAGAACATTGAATATCCTTTCTAAATAGAAGGTGAGATGCTTTACCTTGTGCCTCTTACCACTCGGAAAGAATTTCAGTTCTTAATGAGTTTTCTTTTTTTTTGGGGGGGGGGGTGTATATATTTTTGAAGCCACATTTACTATATTCTAGTATGCTGCTCTAACCCATTTATTGTATAACTTATATTACAAATCTTAGTAAATTGTTAGCAAACCAACAAGTTTTCCTGAGGCCTTGCACTAAAGAATGCTCTACAGTAGTTACACTACAAGATAATGTACCATTTTTGTCCTCATGGGATTGCAAACACAGCATTGCTCAAAGTGTCACTGATAAGAATGCTATATGGGGTCTTTGAACAGCCCCAAAGGAGAATCACAGAATGCATGCCTATAGAAAGCTATGTCTTTTCCTGGAGATAACCGTTCTTCTTTTGAGAAGCTGATGGCCTGAAACAATTGTGGAATGGCCAACAAAACCCTCAGTTATGGTGCTATGAGGCAGAAAACACCCCATGATTTCAAGGTGTAATATGTGCATTAACTAGTGACCAGTATATGATGCTGTTATCTGAAAAGCAGAATATGTAAGTCAAGGGACCAAGGGATAGAAATAGCAGTGGTCCCCCTGGCTCTGTCTCGCCCTCTTTGTATCTAGAAATCCAGTCAAATGTGGACTGTGCTGTTTGAGATTTGTTGGTTCCCTGTCTTTCCCACATTGGTCCTAATAAACTGGAAGTTGAAACGGATAGAAAATCTATCTGGGGAACTTATGTGTCAGTCAAAAAAATTATAGAGAAGGGGCTTTCTTTCCTAGCTTGGGAGATTGATATCTATTACCAAGAATAACTAGTATTGAAGATGGTTTCATGAGTGGATAGAAAAATAAAGACTGTAGAGTATATGTGTATACACACACACATACACACACCAATTTGGGGGTATTTTCACCTTTTTACTACATTAATTTGGGTGAGGAGTGTTAGAAGTGATTAACTTGTAAATGATGAATTTATAAATCCAGAGATTATAAAAGGAAGAGGAGCCACATCTGGACCTCATAGGAAGGATTGCCTGTTACATGGAGATCTTGAACTTGGGTTTGTTGCAAGGACTAATGGAGCTTTGTGGCTCTCACTGAAAGAGAGATAAAAACGGAGGGAAGGAAGAGAGAGGAGGAGAGCATTTTTTATAGGACAGATAGCTAGCTCACATCAGGTGAAACCATGTTGTTAAATATGGGTAAGATGTGAAAATGGATGCCAATGAATAAAAGAGGAGGGATATTCTATTGTCAGACTTTCCTCCTCTCTCCCCGGCCTGCTTTGTATCTTGGCAGGAGCTTGGACGAATAAGGTGAGTAACTATTGCTTTATTTTATATTCCAGACTCCAGTATCAACCAGATTCTTACTGGGAAGTACCAGCCAGATAGTGGAAGCCGAAGTACCAGCATGTGCCTTTTCTACACCAGGTAAGTTCTCTCGGCAGCAGTTTTCAGCAGTATGGCAGCAGTATGTCTTCAGTTTCCACAATCACAAAGAAGAAAGGGGTTTTGCTGTTTTCTATTAATCAAGACTCATGAATGCAGGAGTACCATTTCCCCTGTTTCCTCTTTTGAAAAGACAAAGATCATAAGCCTCTTGCTGTTTTTTTAATTCTGTATGATCTTAGAATCCATTTATAGTTTCAGATTTTTTCAGTTTTCACATTTTTCACTATTTAAAGCAGCAATTTGTTCCCTGTATTCAACATTTTTAAAGAGAATTCTTTGTTTCCTAGCGAGATCATGACTGGTGGAAATCTTGAGAATTGCCATCTCATTGCAAAACAACAGCTTATGTGGGATCAATACAGGATTTTCAGACAAGCAGAGGCTAACCTATGCAGAGAGATACAAACTGTCAGAGGGACTGGGGTATCATTGTCTTCATGGTATAGGCTTCTTCAAGCTACTGCATATGATTAGAGCTTTCATTCAGGTGATGGTTATTTGAGGAGTTCATGTAATGTTTCTGGCCAGGATATGGTTTTAATATCCTGGTTTTAATATCATGCTTTACTATTCAAAATTGAATCTTTATAAAATTGGAATATGGGAATATTATATATATACACATATATGTAGCATTATATAGATATACTTAAGAGAACTTATGTATCATAATATCTATTTTGAAATATGCTTATTTGAGATATTTCCAAAATTTCCTTTTTTCCTTTAATATAGGGATGTGACCTGCTTTCATTGTAATTGATGTGTATACATTTTGATTCTGTATTCAATGGTGTATTAGCTGGCTAGAGTTTCATAGCAAAGTATTGACTACTACAGATTGGGTGGCAAACAATAAATTTATTTTCTCATAGTTCTACAGGCTAGATGTCTGAGATCAAGGTTTCAGTGGGGTTGGTTCTTTCTGAGACTCTAGGGGAAGAATCTGTTCTAGGCCGCTCTCCTTGCCTTGATGCAGATGGCTGTTTTCTCCCTGTGTCTTCACTTCTCTTCCATGTGTGTCTATGTCTGTGTCCAAGTGTCCTCTTTTTAGAAGGACACCTGTCGAACTGGATTAAGGCCCTAGTGACCTCCTTTTACCTCAGCTGTCTCTTTAAAGGCTCTGTCTCCAACTGTAGTCACCTTATGAGGCACTGGGAGTTAAGAGCCAATATATGAGTTTTGAGACAGAATTCAGGTCATAACAAATGGAGACAGTATTTGTTCCCCACAATCATATCATTTTCTATAGCACAGACCCAGTCAAGTACTTTATTATCTAGTCCATCACCCGCTGACCCCATATGTGGTCTTATAACAAGGTTTTTTTGCAAAGAAATTACAACCAGAAGTGATGAGTGTTACTCATGCCCATGGTTTTCAAGAATTATCTGTGGCTTCTTTGTGCTGTTTTCCTTTTTCTGCTATCAGTATAATTTGAATGAAGAGACTCCTAAAGGATTCAGAGCTATAAGATAGAAAGTTCTGGAGTAAATTACTCATTGCATGGAGAAAAATTAGTGCATCTATACCAGTTACATAAGCATTGAAATTTTATATATCTATGAGATAGTTTTTTAGTTTATTATGCCTTTAAACTGTTGGCATTTAATTTCAGATAGCGTTAAGATAGTTAATTCATAAATAGATAGTAGAAGTTAACTGCTGCCCTTGGCATTGCAGTCATGGTGCAGATGATTAGATAGTTAGCAACTACTGGTTTAAAAATTGAAGACCTGTATTATGCAGTGACCAAATATTCAAGAAAATGATTACTATCTGCAGTTACTCAGAAGGCAGACCATGTCTTAAAGAAGTGGTTGGAAAAAGTGGAGAGGTTACACGTTTGCTAACTTTTATTTGATGTCTGAGGAAGGGGTTAAAGAAAAAGAAAAGGGAAGAATTGACTAATCTCAGAATAGAGGTAGAAAGAAATAGCAGTGAGAAATTTGGTGCCACATCTGTTTGAGAAAGGCAAAGAATTCTATATCATAAATAGTAAGAGAGAATACTAGAAAAAGGATTTGCATGACAAAGATTCACTAAGGTTTTTTTGTTAAAGAAAGAATTTTGATCTTCCTACCAAAAATTATGGTAGGGGAACCTCCTTCTTATCTAATTATTGCAGAGGCATGATGACAAGAAAAAACATCCAGACTTAAAAATGATGACTGGGAAAGATTTTTTGTGTGTTTACTGACTAGTAGCAAAATAATTAGAAGTCTAAGTTTTTTAAGAAGAATATTACCAACCAAGTTTTTTTTTTTAAGCCGCATTTAATTATCTTTTAATTCTGAAACAACCCTATGGCTTTATAACTTTGCAAGAGAAGGAAGAACCCATCTCCTGAGGAGGACATAATCTTATTAAACCTGAGTAATATGTTCCAACAGAGGTAGTGAACTTTGAGATACAAGCAATCCCTTATATGAACATTTGGTTTTCTCCTTTGAGCTATTGGGAGAATATAGTATGTGAGTTTGAATAAGGCTCAAAATAAATGCTTACTGACCAAGAGGACAGACTGTGGAAGATGTGACTACTTATTCCTCCTAAAACCCACCTTCTCTCTTTCTTGAGACCATAGCTAGATTACATCTCCCAGAATCCCTTGCAGTTAGGGGAGTTCCTATTGTGGGTTTACAGCCAATGAAATTTTGGTAGAAGTATTCTATACAACCTTCAGGTATTGCTTGAAACACTTGACACAGAGATGATCCAGTATCTTTCTCCTTCATAAATTGGATGTTGATTCCTAATGCTTCTTTCAGCTGGGTCCCTGAATTTTTTGTAGCAGTGTCTCTCTTCTCAACTTCCTCTTGACCAGAAATAGCCACATTGGACTTTGATAAGAAGAAGAAATAACTTCTATTTTGTTAAGGCATTAAAATGCAGAGATTCATTAGGTTAGATGGCATAGTTTCCTTATTACCCTCTGCTCATTTTTGCACCTAACCCTGTATTACCAGTATAAAAATAGTGTCCTTGGAGCAAATTTACCAATTTCTTGAATATTTGTTATTTTTATAATTTTTCTTTTAAAAATCTTCAATTGATAATGTTAGGTAGTTAGAAGAGGAAAAAGGAGTCCAGAATGGTGGTGGCTAAAAGACAAAGAAGGGAAAAGCCCATGAAAATAGAAGAAAGAAAGGTCCGAGGACCAAAGTGAGGACCTCAGGTGAAAGAAACAGCTCTCCTGGCTAGCCCAATTTACATAGGACAGGCTCGAGGGGAGAGAAAAAAAAACATAAAAAGAGTAGCCAGTATTGAACTGGGGGCTTCTTTTCTCTTTAATGCTTTTGGGTTGGCCCATCCTCATGCCTCAAAGGTATATTTTCATTTGCTTGCCAGATAAAACTGAGCTGTAACATTGGTCCATCCTTTGCTTCAAATTTTTGCTGTGGTGAGACAGAACTGAGGGAATTACAAACTCCCCCAACAATAATTTGGTCTTTAATGTGAATTTGTAACTAACAATGACTTTTGGCGATGAGAATATAAAGAGAGCAGAAAATTTAGGAAAAGATTAGAAGTCTGGAAAATGAATTCTGTTTTCTTTTGGGTTTGTGTGGTCACTAGCTATACACCTGCACACCAACAGAGGATTCACTATTGTTACCTCATTTCAATTTTATGTTCACCGTAGTGTGTCTGATTGATACCATGACTATATTGGAGGTAACAGCCGTCTACACTTTTCCTGCCTGGTGACTATAAAGCACAAAGTGGGATATGTGTGGTTCTTTGTGTAAATAGAGAAACAGCTTCCATTTAGGATGGGACTGTTGTTTTTCTTTGGCATTTCTGGCTTTGCACACTTTGGGAAGGTAAATAGTCAATAGAAACGGTAAAAGAAGAGACTTAAGTGATGACAATATTTTAGAAAAGCAGTGTTCCTCTTTTTTATTTTTTCAGTTAGATCAATTAATCATGGTGTTAGATTATCTTCAATATTCCCTTTCCTAATATTCCCTTATGTTGCTTTTGCAACTGAAGTCTCATTCTTGGAGAACCATTTAAGTCAGAGTCTAAAAAATAATAGTAATGATAATAACAACAACTGTATGAATCAAATGTTAAATTTTTTCCTTCTTCCTGTAATACAGGAATCTAGCCTAGCCTTGTTTAACTCTCTTTGTTATTTATGGGATGTGTATCTGACCTATGGTAATGAAAAAGTGAGGTCTTCTTGCATCGTTTCTTTTGTCATTACCTGAGCAACAAACAAGTTTTCCTGGCTGTCTTTGCTCTATAAGGCAATGCTGATTATGCTGCGGATGATGAACTGCAGTAACACAGTTGTGCTGTGTGCTCTGGAGAGAGTCTGTATACAGATACATGTTGGAATCCACAGAAAACTTGAAGAATATCATGGTAATTGACCCAAAAGTTACATTTTCCAAAGGAGAATGCTGTATTTATGCATGTGTTCCCAATACAGAGACTTTAGAGAAACATTTCTGTAAATGTTTATTATACTCAGCTTTGTTTTTTCTAATCAGCTGACCCATAGCTAAAGGAAAAATAATACCTTTACTTTGGTAATATTCCAAAATTCTGATCCACTCATGTGTTAAAGTGTTTATAAAATATTGCTTTTTTGTCATAGTGCTTGAGTTCTTAGTCACTCAGTTGTGTCTGACTCTTTGAGACCCCCACAGACTATAGCTAGCCAGGTTCCTTGGTCCATGAGATTTGCTGGGGCAAGAGTACTGGAGTGGGTTGCCATTTCCTCCTCCAGGGAGGGGATCTTTCTGACCCAACCCATGCCCACTGTGTCTCCTGCATTGCAGAAAGGTTCTTTACTCCCTGAGCCACTGAGATAAATCCATGTGTAATTAACTATATTTTGTATTTCAAAGACTGTATCCCATACCTAGGACAGCTGTATGAGTTAGTAGCAGAAAGAATACCAGAATCTGAGACATCTGCATCCATGTTTACAAGTCTGCAGACAGAAAGCTTATAAAATGAGGCAATGGTTTTAAAAAGTAAATTTCAAACGTGACTTCTTTCAGTGACCTTTTTTTTCCTTCTCAGCATTAATGCAATTAAATGTATTATAATGGTTGCTTTTCTCTGTAAGTAGCAGAATGCTATTAGAATGAGTCTAGCATAAATCTCTATTCAAAGAGCATGTGCCAACGCAAAGTCATTCACGTAAGGGAAAAACCCTCTGAAGCTTAGGTTGACACATCAAAGAATAGCTTGAAGTAGAAATTGCCTAAATAAAAGAGCTTTAGGCTTTTATAAGATCAAATATTTTTACTATCTTTCTATTGTATGTGGACATAAATGTTTATTTTAATGTAATATTTTAAATATTTCTATTCACTCCTAATGAACTGAAGTCACTTCAGTTGTGTCCTACTCTTTGCGACTCCATGGACTGTAGCCTGCCAGGTTCCTCCGTTCATGGGATTTTCCAGGCAAGAATACTGCAGTGGGTTGCCATTTCCTACTCCAGGATTCACTCCTAGTAAATGTGGTCAAATTATAATCAGAATCTTAAAATTCATGGTCTATATTTCATTTAGGAGTTAAAATTTATGCTCCTATTTATGCTGCAGTAATTTGGCTATGTATTGTTATATTTTGAACAAACTAAGCAATATAGTTCTGAGTAGACATAACTCAGACCCTGTAGCATTCAGCTTTTCCACATATAAACTTATCACCAATGATAAAGCCATTTAAATTTAGAGAATCTTATAATAACACCAATAAATCCTTAGCTTCTCAAAGGTGCAATCAATTCACCTTGTTGACTTTTCCTAGTGCCAACAGTAAAATTCAATAAAGTTCTATTTTCTTTCCTGTAAACTAAAAGTAGATAAGTCTTCAAATTCTATTTATAGATGTAGGCAGAATAATAATTTAAAAATTGTAGTTAGAAATGACAGCCCACTCCAGTATTCTTGCCTGGAAAATCCCATGGACAGCAGAGCCTGGTAGGCTACTGTCCATGGGGTCGCAAAGAGTCGGACACGACTGAGCGAAGGGAAGATAGAAAATACAAGTTAATGAAATTTCAAAAAAGAATGAGCCATAGCCTTGGGGTATTTAGATGTCATGTATTCATAGTTTCATAAAGACAAATAGTGAGAAAACAAATATATTATCATGGAGGTAAGATATTTATGTAGTGTGTGTAGAGGTAAGTGTGTATGTTTGTGTGTGTGTATGTACGTGCACATAGGTAGATGTACAGTATGGATAAGCTTTCTGCTCAGAAGTTTTATTTTGGATGTATTTAAAGTAACAACTTCCTCCTTCAATAAGGGGATCACAAAAATTACTGTGAAATATGGTATTCTAGGAGAAGGCAATGGCATCCCACTCCAGTACACTTGCCTGGAAAATCCCATGGATGGAGGAGCCTGGTAGGCTGTAGTCCATTGGGTTGCTAAGAGTCGGACATGACTGAGCGACTTCCCTTTCACTTTTCACTTTCATGCATTGGAGAAGGAAATGGCAACCCACTCCAGTGTTCTTGCCTGGAGAATCCCAGGGACAGGGGAGCCTGGTGGGCTGCCGTCTCTGGGGTCGCACAGAGTCGGATACGACTGAAGTGACTTAGCAGTAGCATGGTATTCTAATGTTCAGTTAAAAAATATTGTAAAGGACATCTATGTTTGCAATAATGTTAAGCTTTATTTGGCATTACTTGGCATAGACTGCAAAGTCTACAATGCAGAGTTCATTTCTGTCTTCTATTTTGTATGGCTTTTCAACAATCATCTAAGTTTTTTAAGGCATAATATCCTTCTCAATATCTTTCTTCAAGTCTTGCTCAGTTTAAAAGTTTTATAAGTATCTAAGGCATTCATGAAGTTACTATCCCCCCATGTCTCTTTTCTATGTAATCAATGTCATAAGGGAAGGATTATAGAATACATATAGGAATTTTGGCTTGAAAAATGAATTAGATTTATGCTGCATAATACAGGGAAGTGAAGTGAATGATGAAAACATACCCAGATGCTATTGCCATGTTCCTCATCTCTAGCACTGTATCATAAAATCCCCTTTCTAAACCTTACATTGCCTGCTTAGAATGGTTTTCCTTCAGTATTTTCTCCAAAGGATCATAAGCCAATTCATGTCTTCTTTGCATGTGAAACGTATTTACAGCCTGCTTGTCTGACAAAACTTGCCCGCATTTAAGCTTGTGCAATGTAAGAATTACTCCTATATATATGGAATCTAGAAGGGTGGTACCGGCGATCCTACATACAGCAAAGGAGACACAGATGTAAAGAACATACTTTTGGACTCAGTGGGAGAAGGAAAGGGTGGGATGCTTTGAGAGAATAGCATTGAAACACGTTTATTACCATATGTCAAATGGAGGACCAGTGGAAGTTGGTCCTCTCAGGCATACGGGGCAGGGCACACGGGGCCAATGCTCTGTGAGAACCTGGAGGGATGAGGTGGGGAGGCAAGTGGGAGGAGGTTTCAGGATGAGGGGGACACATGTAACCTATGGCCAATTCATGTAGAGGTATGGCAAAAGCCATCACAATATTGTAAAGTATTATCCTTCAATTAAAATAAATATTAAAAAAATAATATTTATGAAATGACATGAAAAGAATTACTCCATTTGGCAAAAAAAAAAAAAAAAGAATTACTCCATTTGGATTGGGAGATGGGAACATGAGCTGATTGAAAACAGATGACTGTTCACATTTTATTTTGTTCTTGCTATTGAGGAATATTCTTAAAATACAACATAGTGTATAAGGCAAATCTTCTTTATAAGCTTTTATGTATTTGGTTAAATATGAAATAAAGTAAACAAAAAGTTCAGGCAGTGCAGCAAAAAGGAGTATTACATACATGGACTCTGAAGTCAGAACTCCTGGGTTTAAGCTGTGACTTCCCCACTTACCAGCTCTATACCCTTGGATAATTTTCATAACTCCTTCTGTTTAGTTTTATCCTATGCAGCATAGAAATAATATATCTACAGTGTAAATGTGTGCTTAAGTTGCTTCAGTCATGTCCAACACTATGTGACCCCATGGACTGTAGCTCGCCAGGCTCCTTTGACCATGGGATTTTCCAGGCAATAATACTGGAGTCAGTTGCCATTTTCTTCTCCAGGGGATCTTCCTGACCCAGGGATCGAACCTGCATCTCCTGTGGCTCCTACGTTGCAAGTAGAATCTTTACTACTGAGCCACCTGGGAAACCCTGCTGCTGCTGCTAAGTCGCTTCAGTCGTGTCCGACTCTGTGCGACTCCGTAGACGGCAGCCCACCAGGCTCCCCTGTCCCTGGGATTCTCCAGGCAAGAACACTGGAGTGGGTTGCCATTTCCTTCTCCAGTGCATGAAAGTGAAAAGTGAAAGTGAAGTTGCTCAGTTGTGTCCAACTCTGTGCGACCCCATGGACTGTAGCCCACCAGGCCCCTCCATCCATGGGATTTTCCAGGCAAGAGTACTGGAGTGGGGTGCTATTGCCTTCTCCAGTGTATGGGAAATCACAAGCACAATTTAGTTGTAAGCTATAACTCTAGAAAGAATGATCTGCATAATATCTTAAGGGTATATTATATATGCCGTACTGAGTTATATTCATGAAATCCAAGGTAGATTTTCATTAATTATAATTAAAACATATATCCATGTGAACCTACATGATATAGAATATACCTGGTGTTCTAGGACAAAGAGTGGAGCTAATTAAATGTGTATGATCTACAGTCCAACATTTACAAATTATATTTTTTATGTTATAAGAGAATATTATATCTTTCATACTTGTGTGTATATCCTCTTAATTCAGGAAAAGTCATTCAGTTCTAAATACAGCAATCCCAGCAAAACAGACTCCTCTTGTGCAGCATGAAATGGTGGTGGTCTTTCTTTCTCCGTCAGGAGTGCTACTCCCCTGTCTTTAGATCACCCCTTACCTTCCTTTATGCCTCAGTTTAAAAATCTCTTCAAAAGGATCCTCCTTGTGACCTCAACTAAAACAGCTATAACCCTTTGATTTTCTTTAAGGTGTGTGTAGCTACATGAAGTCACCATGTGCATTTGACTGCTAACTTGTTTTCTGCCTTTTCCACTAAGTAGATAATGCTTTGTTTTGTATCTTGATATCCCATAGTGTCAGGTTAATGCCCGATACATATTCAACAAATATGTATTGAATGAATGAATGATGTCAGCTAGTCATGATTATTCTTATATTGCAACGTTTGGTTTTGGCTGTTTGCTTCTCTTAGATTTCACCCTGGAAAACCTTCACCTATATTCAGCATTTTCATATAAGCCTGAGCTATTCCTCTCTCCCCTCTTTCTTTCCCCCAGCACTGTTTCAGTGCTGCTGACCTATGTTAATTGACTTCCCAACTTTCAAGTAACCTAGAACTCAAAATGATTTATATATAGTAGAGAATAGGGTCAGGTATTTTTATCTGGAAGAATGAAAACTACATACAAAAATAACACACTTATTTGATAGAGAATATAGATAATAGGCTTGCTATAGCACTGTCTGAATTCTCTTGACAACTTTTATTACTTTGACAAAAGCTTGGCTGATGCTGCCACTTTCCATTGAACTGTTGGCTATCATAACTCAGTGTTTAATTACATACCTTTTAGTAAATGATGGTTAAATAATGGATATATAATTAGACATGCGTTCTGTGGCTCCCAAAAGTAGTGTGTTCTGTTTGTTGTCATGGTGTTCTAAGTCTTTCACCAGGGAAGAATATTATCCTTCAATGTACATCTATGGCTTTCTTTCTCTTATCTATTTCTGCTCAAGATGAAATGTGTACATCTAATTATTATCATTAAGTGCATGGTAGTCCCCATCTGGCCACAGTTATCTTCATGTATATTTGTAAACATGCCACCTTGTCAGACATTCATGCTAATGTAAGGGAGTAGTGATGTAGACATACTATATTTGTTTGCTGAAGTGAAAGTGTTAGTTGCTCAGCCAAGTCGGGCTATTTGTGGCCTGATGCACTGTAGCCCTCCAGGCTCCTCTGTCCATGGAATTCTCCAGGCCAGAATACTGGAGTGGTTAGAACAAGATCCCCTGGTTCCCAACCTAGGAATCAAACCCAGGTCTCCTGCATTGCAGGCAGATTCTTTACCATCTGAGCCACCAGGAAAGCCTATATTATTGTTTGCTAAGGCTGCTTTAAAAGCTACTATAAATTCGGTAGTCTAAAAAGCATGCATTTCAATTCCAGAGGCTATGAGTCCAAGATAAGGTGTTGTCATGGTTGATTCCTTCTGATGGAAGTAAAGGAAAATCTGTTGCGTGCTACTCTCTTAGCTTCTGGTAGTTTGCTGGATGTAGTTGGCATTACTTGGCTTGTGCATACATCAGCTCAACCCTGCCTTAATGTTCATGTGGTGTTCTCCTGTATATATCTGTTTCTTCACATTTCCTGTTTTTGTAAGGATATCAGTCATCCCAGACTAAGGCTTCTCCAATATGACCTCAGCTTAGATCTGCAACATTCCTGATTTCAAATAATAAGTTCACCTTCTGAGGTACTGAAGACTAGAACTGTATCATAAGAAATTTTAGGGGACACAATTTGATGCATAACAGCTATATGATTCCTTCTTGATATTTAAACATAAGGCATGAAGATTTTCTTTATTTTGTAACTAAATGTTCACTGAATAGTGAAGAAAGTTAATCATTAATCTTAGGATTTGGCTTATTCATTGCAAATAAATAAAAACCTGAAATTATTCAACATTGTTTACTTTATGGACACAGTCTCTTTAATTTGTATACTTGTTTATGTGCTTGTCTATATCTGCATCCTATATACTTCTGTTTATTTCCTACCTACTTTTCTTACTCCATTGATGAGAAGAAATGTCAGAAGATTTGCATTGTTGGTCTATTTTTATTATAAGAGTATCCTTTATGTTTCCATAATTAATATTTTTACTACAATCCTTTGCAGTGTGCTGTGCTTAGACGTTCAGTGTTACCCCATGGACTGTAGCCTGCCAGGCTTCTCTGTCCATGAGGATTCTTCAGGCAAGAATACTGGAGTGGGTTGCCATGCCCTCTTCCAGGGAATCTTCCCAACCCAGGTATCAAACCTAGGTCTTCTTCATTGCAGGTGGATTATTTGCCATCTGAGCCACCAGGGAAGCCCAACAATACTGAAGTGGATACCCTATCCCTTCTCCAGGGGATCTTCCTGACTCAGGAACCGAACCAGGGTCTCCTTAACACTACCAAATTTGCTTTATGTTTTAACTTCTACTTCTCCAGTTTTTTACTTTGTTCCCATTTATTTTGTCCAAAGTTATACATTGATAAGTTAGCAAATATACTATGAAGCTACATAATTCAAGAGGTGAGGAACTCTCAGAACCCAACCACCAGAGATTTCCCTTAGGAAAATATAGAGGGTAGATTACTTTTACAGGAAATATACTCATAAATGTACCTTGATATAGTTTACCTTAATTGTTGTCAAAACAACCAAGAAGGCTGACCTTGACATGTGAAACTCATTGATGTAGGTATGTCAGAGAAGTTTGCTTTAAAATTATTCTTTTTCCAGATACCTCCAGTTATCTGATTTTAATACCAAAGAAAATATCTGCCTACTTTATTAAAAATGAAGAAAAAAGCATTTGAGTACATTTATAACCAGCTAGTAAAAAGTTTTGAGATGTACAATACACTATCCTTTAAAAGAAATAGGCTTTCATCCCTTGCATTTATTTCTAACACCACATAATAAGCAACTATAGTATTTTTTCCTGTATGTACTGCACACGATCTGCTTAAAGTTCATAAACTTGACAGTGCTTTGGTACAGGTAGTTAAAATTCTAGTGTGTGATTAACATTTCACCAATTCATGTTTTTTTCTTAATATCTTAGGGAAAGTTACTGCATCAAAATGAACTTTCTTAAAGCTGGAATAATAGCAGGTAATACAATAGTTTGCTGTCAAGTCTCCAACCCTTCTTCGATTTTAAGCCCTGTTTTATAAGTGCGTCTAATGAGGTCAACAACCATCAAACAGAACAGAAATGTCAGCATGGGCTAAATCTGACAATTTGCTCATTATTCACTGTCAAGAATAGTTTATGAACTTTTCATGATAATTCCTAATGAGAATACCCCCAAAATTGAGCACAAAATGATTAGAATAAATGAAACTGGTCTATGTGACAGACTGATATATTATACCTCCATGACTTTACCATTTTAAGAAATAACATATATAAATTTTAAACTAACTCATTTATCATAATATCTATGACCTTTGGAATTACTATTTTTCATAATCTCTGCTTATTTATGTCACAGGTTTCTTTGTCTTAGTCATTTTTCCTTTCAGAGCTAAAGATAGAAGGTTAAGTTTAAATAGTAGAAACCTATATTGAAAACAGATGCTGTTTATTAAATTTGCTTATTTTTCAAATTTTCTGCTGTTTTTCAACTCTGTATAACCTTTCACTTATCCCTGCTGATTCTCTGTTCCTGAGGTCACACCTGTTCTTAAGGAGATGTGGGCTGGAGGGGATTGGGATGTGAGAGAAACACCTGGGAGACCTTTGCTATGAAGGATTTTTATATATTGCTGAGTCTTTTCACTTGCTGCCCCAATGCCCTTTCCATGGACCTCAGCAACATGCCTCCTGCTGCCCTGGGAGTTAAGATTCTTCCTTACAGGCAAAATAACAGTGAGTATTTCTTCTCTAAGGAGAATTTTGAGTGATTTTAGCTTTCAGTGAAAAGCTCAACAGTGGGAAGACAAACATAAGGAAGGAGCTTTTTTTATATATATAAAATGATAAATAAACATTGAAATATTAAGTGTATATTACTAGGCATAGCTAGGATTTATTTATTCTTAGTATCTGAAGCACTGTAACCTTCAGCTAGTTATTTATACTACGGGGACTTATCTTTATACATAAAATAAGAAGACAGACTGGGTGATATATAATGTTCCATTCAATTCCCTTAGCCTATGTTTTTGACATTGCAATACATATGGGCAGTTATTAGCCTGTGGGTGATTATTCTGGGCTGCTTTATCCTCACTTACCCAAATTATAAGTCTATTGATTTTCCTTTAAATTTTTTTCTTTGCATTAAAGACATTGGAAGAAGCATGGAATGATAGAGTTACAGAATCAGAGAGTAGAAGTTGTCAAAGTAAAGAACATAGGGAGCTCAGCTCAGTGCTCTGTGACAACTTCGAGGGATGGAATGGGAGGTGGTGAAAGGGAGAGGAGAGATGTATACATATAGCTGATTTGTGTTACACAGCAGAAACCAGTACAATATTGTAAAGCAATTATCCTCCAATTAAGAAAAAAGCAGTCGTGATAAATTGATTAAACTTAAGTAAATGCATCCTAGGAAGCCAGAGCACTATATCCCCTGCATGACGGTGATATTTACCTAACATCTACTTCATTCTGTCTGAGATTTTTCATTCTTCTCTGGTCATCTATCTCTTTGACATTGTATCAATTAGACATGCATTTGAGGTACCAAATCTTCACTTAAATATACCCTGAAAATTAATAAAACACTAAAGTAAAGAGGATGTTTTATATAACCATTTTCTTGACTTAGGAATAGGCAATATAATGGGTAAGAATAGTGTTCTTACCACCAGCTAACATTTGCCAAATGTGTATAATATATCATGTACTGGACCTGAATCTTCCCCACTTAGGGACTTCCTGCATTGCAGGCAGATTCTTTACTGTTGGAGCCACCAGGGAAGCCCCTTTCAACATTTGCCAAGTGTGTACAATATGTCATGTATTGGACTATCTTACTGAAAACCCACAAAAATCATATGGGGTAGTAAAATTGTCCCCATTTCACAGATGGTTAAGCCAAGGATCAGTATGTTGATATTTTCCAATGGTCACACAGTGCTAATAAATAATAGAGACAGGTTTCAAATAAAAGTCTAATGTAAATACCATGCTCTTAACTGCTACAAAATCTTGATATTTTTAGACAGCAAGAGTTTATTGAAGTCAGTTTGCAAGTATCACTTTTTTTAGGCTGTGTATAATTATATGAACTTGAATTCTGCAATTTTAGCTTAATATAAACAAATATTTTCCACATCATTAAAAATCTTAAGTGACTTTAATTGATGCCTATTTCAGTTCTCTATTGCTGTTGTAACAAATTGCCATATACTTTGTGGCTTAAAACAATATAACTCTTATTATCTTCTAGTTCTGAGAGTCAGAAGTTCAACATTGGTGTTATGGGGATAAAATGAAAGTATTGGCAGGGCTACACTTTTTTTTTTCCTGGATGCTCCAGATTTTTTTTCCTTGCCTTTTCCATCTTGCAGAGGCTGCCTGTGATCCCTGCCTCATGGCTATGCTTCATTTTCAAATCCAGCAGCAGTGGGTTAAGCCCTTCCCACATTACATCACCCTGATCTATATCTCTGCCTCCCTCTTATACTTTTCAGAACATTTGTGTAAACACCAGTAATCCAGAATAACCTTCCTATTTTAGGGCCAGCAGATTAGCCACCTTATTTCCATCTGCACACTTAATTCTCTTTTCCACATAACCTAAGCACAGGTTCTAGTACTTAGGACATAAACATCTTGGGAGTGGGAGAGGGAGGTAGTGGGCGACTATATTGCCTACCACAATGTCTAATATCATATTTTAGAACAATGTCCTAGTGCCTTGTGCTTCCAGGATCATATCTCTGAATATGTTGTTAACATTGATATTATTTACTTAGTTTATCAAGGAAATAATAATACTTTTATGAACACTGAGGTTATATGTACCTAAATAGTAGGAAATCACATGTATTATGTATTACTTACCTATGACAAATTTCCCAGTTCTTGAGCTCTTAATTTTGTTTCATGGGTTTTTAAGATATTTTTGAAGATATTTCTAAGATAGTTCTTCAGGATATGTAAATATATTTATGCTTATTTTACACATAAAAGATTAATTATTGATGTGTAATTCATGGTTATAATTAATTCTCACTGAAAATATAGAAAAGTACCATTTTTTCAGTCTTCTAGCATTTCATAAGAGAAATATGAGGCTAGAACAATAGAAGTCTTGTAGGGTTGAGTCCTTAATCTGTGAGATGTGATGGCATCTTTGGGTGGAGGGTGTAAAGAGTTGAGTTGAATTGTAGGACACCCAGCTGGTATTGATATATTGTTTGGTAGCTGTGGAACCACCCCCCGCCCCATGCCCAACACACACATGTTGGAATTGGGTGCAGAATGTTTTACCATAAAACAGCTTCCAGGATGCATTTTTTAGTAAAAGTAATCAAGGTGCTGAAGAGTGCTGTTATGGTCACATGGTATAAGGCCATGTGTGATATATTATAGTACATAGAATTTTTCTAAATCCATATGTAAAATCCAGCCAACTTAAATATTTCTGGGAAGGGTGTCATTGTAATGGGAAGTCTGGGCTGAGAGGAAGGCTGACTTCTTACTCTAATTAGTTTATATTATTTGAATTTTAACATGTACCTATATCATTTTTCAAAGTAGTTTATCCAAAAGGGCTTCTCCCTACTTATAATCAAACTGTCATCCAGAACTTTTGCAATAATTTACATTCCCATGAGAAGTTTGTCTTTCCCTGGAATAATCTTCTAGAATGTAGATATCAGATCCCATTCACCTCTCTCCTCTGCATATGTGTAAAAACATACCTAATCAGTTATGACACATCTGAGTATGTACGTGGACATTTATATACTCCAAAGTTATATTTCTTAAAAAAATTCAAAGAATATATAGTATCTGGCAATAAGAACCTAGGGTAAGAGAGGGGCACGAAGAGTGTACTTCACATTGTACTTATAACTTTAATGTGTAAAGCCCTAGGATTGGGCATTAACTGAATATATTGAAAAGTAAAGTGTTGATGGGAGGTTTTCATGATAATAGGGACATTACATTCTTTCTAATATTACAGTGGAATCAAATCAAATTCAACTAAAACAATACTATGAACTATTAGACCAAGTGGGGTGCATTATGGTTCCTGGTTGTAGAATATGAGGAAAATATTGTTTCCTCGCTTCAGTCGTGTCCGACTCTGTGCGACCCCATAGATGGCATAGAGCCCACCAGGCTCCCCCGTCCCTGGGACTCTCCAGGCAAGAACACTGGAGTGGGTTGCCATTTCCTTCTCCAATGCATGAAAGTGAAAAGTGAAAGTGAAGTCGCTCAGTCGTGTCCGACCCTTAGCGACCCCATGGCCTGCAGCCTTCCAGGCTCCTCCATCCATGGGATTTTCCAGGCAAGAGTACTGGAGTGGGGTGCCATTGCCTTCTCCATATTGATATTTATCTCTGTTTTCTATAATAAACATGAAATTCATTGTCATCAGAGAAATTATTTAAAGCAACATATACACAGTCAGGGAATGACAGTCTAATACTCAACAAGGGCTTTCGCCTTTTAGAGATGAGCCATCGGTGGTGGTTTCCATTCTGGTTTAATAGCCCTACTTTTTTGATGCCTTATGCATTTTCCTTTTCATGTGTTTTCACAGCAGGCTAGTTGGAAGTTGCTGGATGCTCATGAGTTTTTGCTAACTACCACCTGCTCTAAGATGAGTCCTTCTATTTCAGAACAGGAATGGTGACTTGTATTTTTGAATGATGTGCAATAAGTTGAATGTGTTCTGTAATAAAGGATAATTCATCATGGGATAATGCTCACCTTACCTGAACTGCCCACTTTGGGTTCCAGGGTCAAGGCAGCTATAGTAGTCAGGTAGAGTCCGTCCAGCTTATTATACTTCTCTCCTATAATAAAACTCAGATTTATTTAACTCCAGATTTTGTGAAGTATATTAGTTTTATAGACCTGCACAGACCGTTAACAGGGAATTGAGGACTAAACATGTATTTATGTAAGTTTTGGCGGAATTTGACATGAACATTCAATTATATCTTACTGACATTTATTAAAAGCATTTTAGCTAAGGGATGCCTTTTACTTTACCTTCTTCTCTTGTTTTGGTCCATTTACATTTCTTTTCTTGCTTTGTTTCAGTTTTGTTGGTCTTGTATTATTGTACAACAATAATGGGATCTGAGATGCCCCTTCCTTATATAAATATTTTTATTACCCTTTTATTAAAATTCTAGATTTCTACATCTACAATTAATTAAAATTCACTTTGAATGTTATATCTTCAGGAATTACTCTCAGGATAAGCTTCCCTCTAGTATGTGCTGTAAAATCCCTGCCTCTAGCTATTCATTAATACTGCCAGATTCCTTCTTCACATAGTCCTGAAGCTTCCCAAGCATCTCTGAATCCCGAGCATCTCTGAATTTTTCTCTGCTGCAAGCTCTATGTTCTATATGCCTTTTGGTGCAAGGAACGGGCTTACACTCTTCTCCTTTTACAAGGAATAGCAACTGTGTTGAACTTATTTCTCACCCTTTTGCTGAAATGTGTTCACCATGACCCTTGGGGAAACTATCAAACTTACCGTTTGCTGCAGCTTGAAATTAAAAGCTTATGTGCAGTATTAGGGCTGCTACGTACAGTTGGGCCAGTTGTGCACCATGTAATGCTGCCGCTGCTGCTAAGTCACTTCAGTCGTGTCCGACACTGTGCAACCCCATAGATGGCAGCCCACCAGGCTCCCCCGTCCCTGGGATTCTCCAGGCAAGAACACTGGAGTGGGTTGCCATTTCCTTCTCCAATGCATGAAAGTCAAAAGTGAAAGTGAAGTCGCTCAATCATGTCCGACTCTTTGCGACCCCATGCTAGAGGAAGCTATTCATAACATAGATCTCAGTGATGTGGATGTTTTGGGGGACAGTTTTTGAGAGATGAAAGGGATGTGTTTTGATGGAACAGGATTAATACATTCTGACAATATTCTGAAATATGACATTCTTAAGGAAGAGACACCTTTTTTTTATTTTATTTTATTTTTAAACTTTACATAATTGTATTAGTTTTGACACCTTTTTAAAATGTGAGCAAAGGACCGTATGACTTAGCATCGAGCCTAGCTGGTATCACAAGGAACCTGGAGATTCTATTCACTCAAATACCTTTGGGTAGACAAACAAAGTGGTTATGAGAATGCTTTTTGGAGTCAGAAAGACCTGACTCAAATACTGATTTTTTTTTTCACTTCCTGGCTATGTGACATTGGGAAAAATATTAATATTTAACCTCTCAGAAATTTGGTTTCCTCATCTGAAAGAATGGGCATGGATAAAATCTTCTTGGGTTAAAACATTAAATTGCTCTTGAAAAATTAGCATACATTGGTAAAAATGGACAATGACTTGAAAGATACTGGGCCAGCCAACTGAGGGACTGAGGGATAGATTTTATTATGTGCATATGCTGCTGCTAAGTCACTTCTATGGTATATAATTAATTTTAAAATGATACTATAGAGATAGAGGACTTAGCAGAGTGCCTATCAGGTGATGTACATGTAAGGGTAACTCTTAGATACAAATTCATGGAAGTGCAGAACATTGGCCCAAATGGCCAGAACTGCTTGGAGAGCAGAGAGAGAGAATTCAATAGTGATAAACCATGGGTGGGGGTGTTAGCACGCTCTACATGGGTGCATCTTGTGAAGTCAGCTGTTATAAACATAGGCAGAGTCCTCTGCTTTCTTTAGGCAAAAAATAAGAGTTGCTCAATGCTTTCTCCAGAGCACTTCACAGAAAATGATAAACTGTATGAAATCCAGGTGAGGATGCACACTTAAGAAAAATCTCAGAAACTGCCATGTGAGAAATTATAAAATTCAACTCTGGTGAATTTACCCAAACTGAATTTACAACTCTTCCTGCGTGTGAAATAACAAGGTACTGAAAAGATACCAGCAAGAAGGAGTGATAGAAAGGTACAGGATCTTACCTCAAGTGGAATCATTTAATTGTGATGTTACATGAGTTGCTCTGAACTTTCAGCGGCCAGGAGAAGATGTAGGAATGTATCTAGCAAACAACATGTTAATCCCAAAATACCCACAGAAGTTATTGAGGCAGAAGAGCTGAATGAGAGCAGATGTGGAAATTGGGAAAGAGAAACTGGATGAGGCAGAGCTTGAATGTGACTATATAAATGTGTATATAAAAGTACATCTTTCCAGAGTTGGCTTGTTTTATTCTTTTAGTGTTTGTAATACTGTGCACTTTTCTCTCCTAATTTCTCAAAACCATTTCTTTTCATGGACCATCAGAGAAGGGCTAGAAACCAGAGAGAAATGTTCAGTCACAGCCCAGTGTGGTTCCAGGGACCCTTTTAGAATTAGACACGCAGGAATATTTGTGTGATGCCTTAGATTTCTAGAAGCAGACACGGAGATGGATTTGGGTATAAAATCTTTATTAATGAGCAGCACCTGTGAAGGAAAGGAAATGGGAGGGAGTTTGAGCAGAGGGAGGAACTGAATAATGATGGAGCTCCATCAAGCCTTAGGCAGCTTCTAGGAAGTCTGGCAGTGAGACCTGCCTGACGGAGATGTGCCAAGTTGGTCTGTAGTGTCCAGGCCTTTGTAGCCCACTTTGCTCAGTCACAGGATGGAAGCTGCCTTTCTCTCCTATTGCCCTGCACTCAAGGGCAAGGCCTCAGGCAAAGCAGCTTTCTGTGGCTGAGCTAACCCAGAAGCAACTGAATATAGGAGAATATCTGTTGGCTACATTTCTTCAGCCAGACATGTCTTCGGTTGATGGGCAGTCTGAGTGGTGCAGGTTCACGCTAATCCCTCTTAGATGTGTTCTACAGTGGAGTTGATAGACAAAAACTCAGCCAAATGCTGCCCTTGTGTAAATCTTGGCCATTATCAATTCTCCACTCCCATGGAAACCTCATTTATTTTCTTTTGTAAGCTCAACAAAGATCCTATAGTATCAATCTGAACTATGTAGGCTTCTAAGTATCTACGACCCATATTTCCCACCCAAATTTAAACAGACATGGCAGCATGTTCATTTCTCTAATATCATCCTGTTTATTGTCTCTGCTGCTGCTAAGTCACTTCAGTCATGTCCGACTCTGTGCGACCCCATAGACGGCAGCCCACCAGGCTCCCCCATCCCTGGGATTCTCCAGGCAAGAACACTGGATTGGGTTGCCATTTCCTTCTCCAATGCATGAAAGTGAAAAGTGAAAGTGAAGTTGCTCAGTCGTGTCTGACTCCTAGCGACCCCATGGACCGCAGCCCACCAGGCCCTTCGGTCCATGGGATTTTCCAGGCAAGAGTACTGGAGTGGAGTGCCATCGCCTTCTCCGGTTTATTGTCTCTACAGTTCCTTATTTATTTCCTTTTATTATGAAGAGAGTTTGCAGTAAAAGAAAGGTAATGCTCTCTATGGCATTTTTAAAATATGTTTGAAGAATAACAGAATATATTATATAGAATTATGATAGATAATACTGGTCCAGAAAATCCTAAGAAGTGTTATAGACTTGAAATCTAAACTTTAAGTAAACTTTAAACAAATCTTTGTTTCATATTTTAATAAACATTTCTCTAAATAATATCTGAAGGGTATATTGCCTAAAATGAAGGCCTGTTTCCCTGATAAAAATAAAAGTTCTCTGTTTTTATTTCTTAATAAACCAAAGTTTACACCTAACATCCCTACTTTAATGTCCCCAATTTAGCAAATACAATTTATTTTGAAAAAATAGATCACTGACCACTGGGATGTGGACCGCTTTTTTCTTGGCTTTCTTCAATCACAGTTCTGATATTCCCTTGACCATTACAAACCTTGATGAGACCCATCAGTCAGGAGTTTTACGGGAGTAGGCAAGCATGAAATTAATTTTCTAAAGTGAGGTAGCTTACAGATGCCAGAAGCTCATAACTCAGTAATACTGGTAAATCTCTAAATTAGTTCTTTAGCTGCTAGGTTGTTTTTGTTGTTGCTATTATTACTCTTATGACTTAACTGGGTGAATTTTTTCAGTTTTTGTTTTCTTATGTAGAAGGAGTGGCTTACACATTTTCAGACAAGGAAGTTACTTTCCATTTGTGTGTGAATTCTCTAGCTATATTATTTTCCTGTAAAGCCTAGTTATCCAGGCATGCACCAATTTTTTAATGTTAATAGGAGGCACTTCCTTTCACATTGCATTTTTCCTTTTATTCTGATTCTGCGAAAGCTAGTACTATGTACAATTGGTAGCTCAATAACAGTATTCTCTAAGGAATATAAATTCTGATCTCTGTGTAAAATCAGGGAGGAGTCCAAGTTGAGGGATTGTAATATTTTAGATACTGTTCTCACTTATAGATAAACAGATTTTGATGACTGCCGGGAGCCGGCGAGAGACATTCCACTCGTGACAAATGTCATGAGGAAGGAGGCTCGGCATACGCAAAGGAGGCATCGAGCCTCGGGAGTGCCCCCGGATATTCTCGAGCATCTACCCGCAAAAAAACAGAGTCTGCCTACTTCATTGCTTTGTGCTCTCACCTCTGACTTTACTGGGGGCTGTCCCCCACCACCACCACCATCTCGCTCTCTCTGACACAGAGTTAACTTACAGCTCCAATTAATAAAGTTCTGGGCAATTAGGAGTGTTTAAATCCAAACCCCTCAGATGGCTCTCTAACTCACCTGACAAGTTTACCCGGACACCTACAGCTATGCATACGATTGTTTACAGTCTCCCAGCCTCAAGAGGCACGGGAAGCCTAAGATATTCAAATAGCTTAGAGCCTCTCAGAGAGTTAGAAACTGTCAGAATAAAACTAGTAAAAGATTTCATTAATAAGCCAATGTTTGTTGCCAAGTTTCCACATCCCTTGAATTGTATCCTTGAATGTGTATTAATTAATATAGTTGCTATGTAGAAAAAATAAGTAGTGGCCTTGGTGTTAGTAACTTTAGACCCTTAAGGTAATAAATTCTTTCCTTTGTAAGACCCATTACACATCCGCCCTATAGGAATGCAATTTTATCTTCGAAAGATGGCGCCAAACCTTAAAATAATTACTTTTAGAGAAAATAAGTCTTCGTTGATAAGTCTTTGTCAAGAGTCATAAAATATTAATAGGCCTTCTGGCCAGAAGATGATGTAAATCACCTAAACCATTTGTATATGATAAATTTGCAGGAAAGAAACCCTGGTTTTTGATAAGCATCAAAGACTGCTGATTTTGCATCCCCTATTATCCTCTATGTGTAACTTAGGGTATAAAAGCCCCTGTTGAAAATAAAGCTATGGGCCTTGCTCACCAACGCTTGGTCTCCCCATGTCATTCTTCCCCTCAATTTTCAGCTGAGTGTCCATCTGGAGCGCGGATATCCTCTGCGACCATTTATTTGCCTGGGCTTCTAAGACCCACTCGAGAAGGTGTCTAAGGTGGGGCACCTTCCGCTATTCGAGAGGGTGCCTGCGGCCTCCGTGGTCAGAGCTAACCTGGTATCACGGGTTATATTGATTTTCCGTGTAAACCAAGCTACTCAGCTTCTTTTCTCAACTGAATTTTCCTACTGAGCTATCCTCATTCTATTTCTCTTTATATCTCTAATTAACATTTGAATAGGTTGCCTAAGCCATCTCTCCTTCGAATACCCTGGATCAGCCGGGGCTGGACCCCAGCAGATGACTATATTAAAATCTGTGATTTTTAGTTCTATAACCATTCAAAATATAACTTCTACTGTGGGCTTCCCTGGTGGCTCAGATGGTAAAGAATCTGCCTGTAATGCAGGAGACCTGGGTTCAATCCCTGGGTTGGGAAGATCCCCTGGAGAAGTGAATGGACTCACTCCAGTATTCTGGCCTGAAAAATTCAATGAACAGAGGAGTCTGGCATGCTACAGTCCATGGGGTTGCAAAGAGTCGGACAAAACTGATTGACTTTCACTTTCATGTGTGTATTAACCTGAATATATTATACTATTACATAGATGTGTGTGTGCTCAGTTGTGACCAACTCTTTGCGGCCCTATGGAGCATAGCCCACCAGGCTCCTCTATACATGAATTTATTCCTGGTAAGAATACTGGAGAGGGTTGCCATTTCCTCCTCCAGGGAATCTTTCTGACCCAGGTATTGAACCCATTTCTCCTGTATATCCTGCACTGGCAGGCCGATTTTGTACCACTGAACCACCTGGAAATTCCCACTATTATATATACCACTAGTAAATATACTACTATTCCAGTTCCTACAATGTAATTGTTATTGATGATTATAAATGAGTCCCAGCCAATTATCTAGAATAGTGATTGTAGTTTCTGTGTATGTGTACAGAAAATTCCCCAGTGATTTTTGGGTATAATAGCTCATTTAGAGGTATTAGTCAAGTGTCTTACTGTGAATTCCCTTTCCTGTCTTGATTTGCATCCAATTAGCTTTGAAGCCGGAGAAGGCAATGGAAACCCACTCCAGTACTCTTGCCTGGAAAATCCCATGGACAGAGGATCGGGTAGGCTGCAGTCCAGGGGGTCGCTGAGGGTTGGACACGACTGAGCAACTTCACTTTCACTTTTCACTTTCATGCACTGGAGAAAGAAATGGCAACCCACTGCAGTGTTCTTGCCTGGAGAATCCCGGGGACAGGAGACCCTGTTGGGCTGCCGTCTATGGGGTCGAACAGAGTTAGTTGGACACGACTGAAGTGACTTAGCAGCAGCAGCAGCAGCAGCTTTGAAGCATTGATAGATATTTTATATAGTATACTATAGTCTCATGGCCACAAGTCAGAAATAAACCAAGTTGCAAGTATAAATCTCTGCACTAATAATTTTAAATGAATCCCCTGGTACTCTTTTTAAAACACTATCATCTCCCTTTGTACTGTAGGAGTTTATGGAGCCTAGGAGATATGTGACTCTCTGGTTCAAGTTAATCTCTCAAAGAGTCCATTGGGTCATCAACCCTAAGTTCAGTTCTCCAGTTTCTTTAGTCTGTAATTGGGATGGAGAGACTTAGAGTTGTAAGAATCTTCCCATTTATTCCAAGATGTGTTAAATAAGAACAAAACAGAAGATCCAAGTGAAGGTCCTAGTATTATATTCCTCTACCTAGGTCATGGTAACAAATTAGAAGCGATATTACATCCAGGCAGATGGCAGAGATTAATGCCATCTTTGGTAGATTTACACGATTTAGTGTTAAGGTCTCAATCATATCACAATTTTCAAAATAACAAGTATTTATTTCTAAAACAAAGAACAAGCTTGCATCTGTTGCAAAAAGGTCTAGCACTTGTAAATTTCTTTGAATTCTGAGGACTGCATATACCACACTTGAGAAGATAGCTTTAAACTATGTATTACTGCCTTGAAAAGTTGTGTGCTCTGAATGAGTACAGGAGAAAAAGGGTTTTGCAGCAGATCCAGACTATAATATCTGTTGCCTTATCAATTAGACCTTATGACCCAGGAGATCTCAAGTTGCTATAGGTGATCATGAGACAGGAATGTCTTGTTGGAGGTTTTGAAATCCTACACTCCTCAGAAGAACTGAACTATAGTTAATATAAATTTTTTAATGTTCCTGAAAGAAGACCATGCCTGCAGTGGCAAAAATTATTCCTCATGTAAAAAAGTAGATCCTGAAATGCTACTGGAATCTAGTAGAGACTGAAAGCACAAGTATGAGACCAAACAATAATTCTGCATTTGAAGTCTCCCATCCTTAGCTGAATATGAAAGTCAAGTCATAAGGCTTGACTGACAGAGCATCAACTCATTACACAAGTGAAATAGTGCATACATATTTGGTCCTGAGACAGTCCAGTGGACACAAGTTAGATTAGGTGACTCATGTTCCTATGTCACTAGCCTCTATTGCATCTACTTTTTAGATCATACTATGGCCCTATAATATGTTATGAATGACCAGAGGATGGAAAAGTAGGAAAAAAATTTCCTGGTTCATGAATGACATTGTTCAATCCTAAGGTACAAGAAAAAAATGGTGCATGAATGCTCAGAGTATCACAAAGAGGTAGTCCTCCAAATCTGTGATGAGGGGTAAACTTCCCAGTAGATAGAGCTATGACCAGTGCACCCAGACATCAACTTTGGAGGGAGAGCAGCCTGAGAGAACTCCTAAGGAGTTCCGATCATCTTGGCATACTGGTCAGAGGCCAGGAAGACTACTAGAAATTAGAGATTACATAGCCTGGCTGGGAAACATGTGGATGGTCCTATGGAATTGAGGACAGAGATACGTCATCTCATGTCAGGGAGGACTGCTCACTGAGGAGACCCTCAAAACTATCCAGGAGGGGTCATCCAGCCTCTGTGTTCAGCTGTCCAAGTACCTGAAAAATGGATCAATAATGCTCTAGCCATTGTGATCAGGGATGGTTATTTTGGACACCTCAGTGGAAAAAGCTTTCTCAGTGAGACTTCTCTAGCTTTTACTTCCGTTTGACTTTCAAATCCTTGGTGACAAGTTAACTGCATTAAATCCATTCCTTACTAGAGTTGAGAATTCATTTTGACATATGTTAACAGTTTCTGGGTTTGGTTTTGCCTTTCTCGACTAGAGTCCCTAAGTATAGCACCAACATCCAAGAGTTTATAGAGTGCCTTACTTATCATACTCTTATGATCTCATCGGAGAAGGCAATGGCACCCCACTCCAGTACTCTTGCCTGGAAAATCTCATGGATGGAGGAGCCTGGAAGGCTGTGGTCCATGGGGTCACGGAGAGTTGGACACGACTGAGTGACTTCACTTTCACTTTCATGCATTGGAGAAGGAAATGGCAACCCACTCCAGTGTTCTTGCCTGGAGAATCCCATGGACAGGGGAGCCTGTTGGGCTGCCGTCTATGGGGTCGCACAGAGTCAGGCACGACTGAAGTGGCTTCACTCACTTATGATCTCATATAACGTTGTCCTTTATACACAGGAAAAAAAAAAATAGAAAAAGAACCTTCACTGACAGGGAGGTGGACAGTTGGCAAATTAACATGGTCATATTCTAGTAGTTCTCAGCATCATAGAATGTGCCAATTGAGGGAAGACACCTTGCAGTTTAGGGCTTTCCAGGTGGCTCAGTGGTAAAGAATATGCCTGCCAATGCAGGCATCTCAGGAGATGGAGCTTCAATCCCTGAATTGGGAAGATCCCCTGGAGTAGAAAATTGCAACCTATTCCAGTATTCTTGCTTGGGATATCCCATGGTTAGAGGAGCCAGGCAGGCTACAGTCCACGGGGTCACAAACAGTCGGACAGGACCGAGCAACTGAACACACACAAACAGGCACCCTGAAGTTTGAACTGATGCATTTCAAGTTCATCATTTCATGGTGCTGTATCCCATGTAGGTCCATGTATGTATAACAATTATCCAGGTCACAAAGCATGGATCTAGAAGTGGCCCCCTACCACCCTGTCCCCTAGTGACCCAACTGGTCAACTTGTAATTCCCATCAGCACTGTTAGGTTTACCAGGCTACAGTCCCCTATTCCCAAGGTGGATACTTCCACCAGGAGATACAACAAGATTTCAACCAGCCATAATATGATTGCCACCTGCATCAATCCTCTCCTCCCTTGCCTTCTTCTCTACTTCCTTTTTTTTTTTTTTTTTCTCTTAATGAAGAACTGTGAGAAGTTACCATTCTGGAGGTATCAATGCCAGGATGTACTGGCACATGTGGATCCGTGCAGTGTAGCAGATCCTTATCCTCTCACCCTGAATCTTGAGAATCTTCAGGTCTCACTTCCAACTCCCATAATAAACATTTTATTGCTGAAGGTTTTTCATGTTGCAAGAGACTTCTTTGACACTCTCGAGTCCACTTTGCCACCATTATGGCACATTGGGAATGCTAAGAACTTGAAAACACCTAGGAACAGCTCTGAATCAATGAGAGTCCTGTGACAGTCGGAGAGGATGGAAGTAGGATGTCCCACTTCCTTGCCATTCAGGGGGGATAGTTTGGAATAAGGTGTCATAGACTGGGCTCCTAAATTCCCCAATAAAAGAAAGGTCAAAGAGCCAATTGACAGTGTTCACTTTGTACTTTGTCTTCTCTGGTTTCACTTCCTTACTCCTCTACCCCTGTTCAGTCACTAAGTCACATCCTACTATTTGCAACCCCATGGACAGCAGTATGCCAGTATCTCTGGTATTCAGTATCTCTGGGAGTTTGTTCATGTTCATTGAGTCAGTGAGGCTATCTAACCATCTAATCCTCTGCTGACCTGTTCTTTTGCCTTCAATCTTTCCCATCAGGGTATTTTCTAGTGAATCAGCACTTCACATCAGGTAGCCAAAGTATTGGAGTTTCAGCTTCAGCCTCAATCCTTCTAATGGATATTCAGGGTTGATTTCCTTTAGGATTGACTGGTTTGATCTTCTTGCTGTCCAAGGGACTTCAAGAGACTTCTCCAACACCACAGTTTGAAAGCATCAATTCTTTGGCACTTAGCCTTCTTTATGGTCCAACTCTCACATCTGTACATGACTAATGGAAAAACCATAGCTTTGACTATATAGAACTTTGTCAATAAAATGATGTCTTTGCCTTTTAATGTGTTGTCTAATTTTGTCATAGCTTTCTTACCAAGGAGTAAGCTGCTTTTAATTTCATGGCTACAGTCACTGTCAGCAGTGATTTTGGAGTCCCCCAGAATGAAATCTGTCACTGTTTCCACTTTTCCCCCTGCAAGAGTGTTCCAGAAAAACATCTATGTCTGCTTTATTGACTATGCCAAAGCCTTTGACTGTGTGGATCACAATAAACTGTGGAAAATTCTGAAAGAGATGGGAATACCAGACCACCTGACCTGCCTCTTGAGAAATTTGTATGCAGGTCAGGAAGCAACAGTTAGAACTGGACATGGAACAACAGACTGGTTCCAAATAGGAAAAGGAGTACGTCAAGGCTGTATATTGTCACCCTGCTTATTTAACTTTTATGCAGAGTACATCATGAGAAACGCTGGGTTGGAAGACGCACAAGCTGGAATCAAGATTGCCAGGAGAAATATCAATAACCTCAGATATGCAGATGACACCACCCTTATGGCAGAAAGTGAAGAGGAATTAAAAAGCCTCTTGATGAAAGTGAAAGTGGAGAGTGAAAAAGTTGGCTTAAAGCTCAACATTCAGAAAATGAAGATCATGGCATCTGGTCCCATCACTTCATGGGAAATAGATGGGGAAACAGTGGAAACAGTGACAGACTTTATTTTTTGGGGCTCCAAAATCACTGCAGATGGTGACTGCAGCCAGGAAATTAAAAGACGCTTACTCCTTGGAAGAAAAGTTATGACCAACCTAGATAGCATATTCAAAAGCAGAGACATTACTTTGCCAACTAAGGTCTGTCTAGTCAAGGCAATGGTTTTTCCAGTAGGCATGTATGGATGTGAGAGTTGGACTGTGAAAAAAGCTCAGCACTGAAGAATTGATGCTTTTGAACTGTGGTGTTGGAGAAGACTCTTGAGAGTCCCTTGGACTGCAAGGAGATCCAATTAGTCCATTCTGAAGGAGATCAGCCCTGGGGTTTCTTTGGAAGGAATGATGCTAAAGCTGAAACTCCAGTACTTTGGCCACTTCATGCAAAGAGTTGACTCATTGGAAAAGACTCTGATGCTGAGAGGGATTGGGGGCAGGAGGAGAAGGGGACGACAGAGGATGAGATGGCTGGATGGCATCACTGACTTGATGGACATGAGTCTGAGTGAACTCCGGGAGTTGGTGATGGACAGGGAGGCCTGGCGTGCTGCGATTCATGGGGTTGCAAAGAGTCGGACATGACTGAGCGACTGAACTGAACTGAACTGAACTGATGGGACTAGATGCCATCATCTAAGTTTTTTGAATGTTGAGTTTTAAACCAGCTTTTTCACTCTCCTCTTTCACACTCATCAAGATGCTCTTTGGTTCCTCTTCACTTTACTCCATTAGAGTAGTATTATCTGCATCTGAAAAAGTGAAAGTGAAGTTGCACATTCATGTCTGACTCTTTGCGACCCCATGGAGCCCTACTAGGCTCTGTGATCCATGGGATTCTCCAGGCAAGAATACTGGAGTGGGCTGCCATTTCCTTCTCTAGGGGATCTTCCTAACCCATGGACCAAACCCAGGTCTTCTGCATTGTAGACAGACACTTTACTGTCTGAGCCACTAGGGACGCCCCATGGTTATTGATATTTCTCCTAGAAATCTTGATTCTGGCTTGTGATTCATCCAGCCCAGCATTTTTCTGGGCTTAATAAGTTAAACAGGGTGACAATATACAGCCTTGACATACTCCTTTTCCAGTTTTGTCCCAGTCATTTTTTCCATGTAAGGTTCTAACTGTTGCTTCTTGACCCACATACAGTTTCTTAGGAGATAGGTAAGGTGGTCTGGTATTGCCATCTCAAGAATTTTCCAGTTTGTTGTGATCCACACAGTTAAAGGCTTCAGCATAGTCATTCAAGCTGAAATAGATTTTTTAAAGAATTCCCTTGCTTTTTCTATGACCCCCCCAAAAAAATGTCAGCAATTTGGTGTTTGGTTCTTCTGCATTTTCTAAATCCAGCTTGTACATCTGGAAGTTCTTGGTACACATATTGTTGAAGCCTAAGTTGAATTTTGAACATTACCTTGACAGCATGTGAAATAAGCACAATTGTGAGGTAGTTTGTGCATTCTTTGGCTTTGCCCTTCTTCAGGATTGGAATGAAAGTTGACTTTTTCCAGTCCTATGGCCACTGCTGACTTTTCCAAATTTGTTGGCATATTGAGTGGAGCACTCTTGCAGCATCATCTTTTAGGATTTGAAATAGTTAAGCTGGAATTCCATCACTTCCACTGGCTTTGTTTGTTGTAATGCTTCCTAAGGCCCATTTGACTTTACACTCCAGGATGTCTGGCTCTAGGTGAGTGAGCATACATACCACCGTGGTTATCCTGGTCATTAACACCTTTTTTGTATAGTTCTGTGTATTCTTGCCAGTTCTTCTTAACCTCTCTGCCTCTGTTAGGTCCTTATAATTTCTGTCCTATATGGTCCCCATCTTTGCATGAAATATTCCCTTGCTCTCTCTTAATTTCCTTGAAGAGATCTCCAGTCTTTCCTATTCTATTTTTTTCCTCTACCTCATTGCATTGTTCACTTAAAAAGTCTTTCTTATCTCTCCTTGTTATTCTGTGGAACTCTGCATTCAATTGGATATATCCCTCCCTTTCTCCCCTACTTTTTGCTTCTCTTCTTCCTCAGCTACTTGTAAAGCTTCATCAGACAACTACTTTTCCTTCTTGTAATTCATTTTCTTTGGGATTGTTTTGGTCACTGCCTCTTGTACAGTGTTATGAACCTCTGTCGATAGTTCTTCAGGCATTCTATCTACTCAATCTAATCCCTTGAATCTATTTGCCACTTCCACTGTGTAATAATAAGGGATTTGATTTAGGTCATACCTGAATGGCCTAGTGGTTTTCCTGACTCTTCAATTTAAGTCTGAATTTGGCAATAAGGAGTTCATGATCTGAGCCACAATCAGATGATCTGAGCTTTCAGTCTTGTTTTCACTGACTGTCTAGAGCTTCTCCATCTTTGGCTGCAAAGAATATAATTAATCTAATTTTGGTATTGAACATCTGGTGATGTCCATGTATAAACTCATCTGTTGTGTTGGAAAAGGATGTTTGTTATGACTAGTGTGTTCTCTTGACAAAACTTTTAGCCTTTGCCCTGCTTCATTTTGTACTTCAGGGTCAGACTTGCCTGTAACTCCAGGTATCTCTTGATTTCCTGCTTTGCATTCCAATCTTCTATGATGAAAAGGACATCTTTTTTTTGATATGAGTTATAGAAGTTCTTGTAAGTCTTCATAGAACCAGTCAACTTAAGCTTCTTTGGCATCAGCGGTTGGGGGATAGGCTTGAATTACTCTGGTACCAAATGGTTTGCCTTGGAAATGAACCGAAATCATTCTGTTGTTTTTGAGATTGCACCCAAGTACTGCATTTCAGACTCTTGTTGACTATGAGGGCTACTCAGTTTCTTCTAATGGATTCTTGCCCACGTTAATAGATAATGGTGGTCATCTGAATTACATTTGCCCATTCTGGGCCATTTTAGTTCACTGATTCCTAAAATGTCGATGTTCACTCTTGCCACCTCCTGTTTGACCACTTCCAATTTACCTTGATTCATGGACCTAACATTCCAGGTTCCTATACAATATTGTTCTTTACAGCACTGGACTTTACTTTCTCTTTACCTTCAAAATAAGCTGTTACTATCCAGATATTTCTCAATCATAAAAAGAAACTAAATTGTGCCATTTGCATAGAAGTGAATGGACCAAGAGACTGTCATATAGAGTGAAGTAGATCAGAAAAACAGATATATATATATATATATATATGTGAATTCTATAAAAATGATACAGATGAACTTATTTGCAAAGCAGAAATAGACACACAGACATAGAGAACAAATTTATGGATACCAAGGGGACAAGAGAAGTGGGATGAACTGGGAGATCGGGATTGGCAAGTCAAGTCTGACTCTTTGTGACCCCATGGACTGTAGCATACCAGGATCCTCAGTCCATGAAATTTTCCAGGCAAGAGTACTGGAGTGGGTTGCCATTTCCTTCTCCAATATATAGATACTGAGAACCTACTGTAGAGCACAGGAAACTCTATTCAATGCTCTTTGGTGACCCATAATGGGAAGAAAATCCAAAAAAAGAGGAAATATATATGTGTGTATATATATACACACACACACACACACACACTATATACACACACATGCTGCTGCTACTGCTAAGTCACTTCAGTCGTGTCCAACTCTGTGCGACCTCATAGACAGCAGCCCAGCAGGCTCCCCCGTCCCTGGGATTCTCCAGGCAAGAACACTGGAGTGGGTTGCCATTTCCTTCTCCAATGCATAAAAGTGAAAAGTGAAAGTGAAGTCGCTCAGTCGTGTCCGACTCTTAGCGACCCCATGGAGTGCAGCCTATCAGGCTCCTCCATCCATGGATTTTCCAGGCAAGAGTACTGGAGTGGGGTGCCGTTGCTTTCGTACATGCATACATATACACACATATAGCTGATTCACTTTGCTATACAGCAGAGCTTAATACAACATTGTAATTTGTAATATAACTATAACTGTTGGTCCAGTAAGAATTAATTTAAAAAGAGACAAAAATGGTGTTTATATGATGACCTTTGGGAAAATATATCCCTAATAATTTATATTCATTGCCTCTTCAAATGCTAGTTCATCATTTCCTTCAGGATACTTACCCCTCAATATTTCTATATATGAATATGGTATTATTATTATATATTGTGTGATAATATTTTAAGGATATACAATAAATGTTGCATATAAAATATGAATAGGTGTATATCATTTAACATAATAAGTAACTATATATGTATATATAAATATTCCTAATATATAATATTCCCTGGAGAAGTAAATGGCAACCCATTCTGACATTCTTACCTGGGAAAACCCATGGACAGAGGAGCATGGAGGGTTACAGTCCATGGAATTGCAAAACAGTCAGATATGACTTATGACTAAACAAACAACAAAACATATAATATTTAATCAATATATTATATCTAATATCTGATCAAACATATATTCCTAATTTATTGAGGGAGAACAAGTTATAGAATGTTAATTGAATTATTTTTAATATTTTTATGTTCATAATTTTTTGAAGATTCTTGATATTCTTAAAAACATATTTTAATATATTCCCAGATATGTAAAACCCCTATTGCTATGATATATTTCCCAATATAATCATTTAATAAGGGGAAACAAGAATTTTTTTATTGTCTGTATTTTTTTGAACAACATGCCAACTGGTTTATTGCACATGACAGTTAATAAACCTTGATTAACTGACTGAAGTTTCATCTGCGGATGTGCTGGTGTCTTCAGCCCTGTCAGTCTCCTGAATTTACTGCAGCAGCTGTCCAAATAGGCAGGTTAATCATTGTTGCTGAAATAAAGCAGATTCTATTACAAGTGAATGCTTTAGCTAGTTCATATCATATTTGGTGAAGAGGAGCATAGGATGTTCGATTATGATTCAGGGAAAACAGTTGAGAACCTACTGCATTGCATAAACCTCACTTTCCAATATTTATGTGCCTGTGCTTTCCTCTCATTTAAGATAGACATGACAAATCAAATGTGATTTCTCTGTAAATATGTTTCCTAGTATTTCAGGTGGAAAATATGTGTCAATGCTTTTTTGAATTTTAGACATTAACTTAATTTGGTGATGGTCAGTAACTTAACTATAAAATGATTTTCAACCAATAATTCCATAATTCTAGATTTGAAAATTAATTTAGAAATTTTCTTGGTAAGGCAAATATTAAAAAAAAAAAATAGCTGCCTCTCTTTTTAAGGGACTTCCCAGGTAACACTAATGATAAAGAACCCGTCTACTAATGCAGGAGATGTAAGAGACTAATTCCTGGGCTGGGAAGATCCCCTGGAGAAGGAAATGGCAACCCACTCTGGTATTCTTGCCTGAAAAATCTCATGGACAGAGGAGTCTGGTGGGCTATAGTCTGTAGGGTTGCAGAGTTGGACATGACTGAAGCAACTTAGCAGGCACTTTTTAAAGAAGGTAATTGCTATTAATAAAAAAGACAATAGGAAAAAGAACTCTAAAGTTATGTAGACTAGTAAAAGTCGTGAATGCAAATAGCCTAGACTCTTCCAAATAATATGTAAGAGCATATAGGGAAATATTACTAGCTAACATCTATTGAGAGGCTTTTATGTGCCAGGTCTTGTATGGAGCACAATGGTTAGGTAATTTTTAGTTTCCTTAAAATGAACAAAACAGCAACAACAAAACAAAGAGTTACATACTACTCCCATTTTAATGATTGGGTCGTGCAAAATCACAGAGCAACACAGTGGGGCCGTTGTTATTTAAACTAGGTATTTCTATTTCAGAATCTAGCCTATAAACCACCTATCACTGTGAATAGACACATGAATACACAGATCTTCCTATGTGTTAACACTTTTTTGCAAAGTGCAGTAGAATCTACCTTTCTCTGATTGAAGAAAATATACACTCAATAGCCTTATAGCCTCAAGTATTACCAAATTTAGGCTGTGTTAGTGTTCGTTGCTCAGTCGTGTCCAACTCTTTGCAACCCCATGGACTGTAGCCTGCCAGGCTTCTCTGTCCCTGAAATTCTCCAGGCAAGAATACCGGAGTGGGTGCCATTCCTTTTTCCAGGGGATCTTTCTGACCCAGGGGTTGAACCCAGGTCTCCCGCAATGCAGGCAGATTCTTTACCATTGAGCCGCCAGGGAAGCCCAAATCCTGCCCAAAGCCAGCTGTAATGCATCATTAGAATTTGTCTGCCAGACTCCCCCTCCTGATACATTGGCAGCTGGGTCTGAGCTCCAGAAAACTCTGTTTCCCCTGGATGCAATTTTAAATGGAAGACAGAGTGTCCACACTTTAGAGGTCATGTAAAACTTTGTAAGGGCTCCTTGTACCTCATCTGGTGAATTTTTCTCTCTTTGAAGTCCACTGCTATTAAATTCACTGTGTATAGTGTTCCTGAAACTATGAAGCTAATTAATGTCAACCAATGCCATGTGTATAGGCTGCCCTGAGGAATCACCCTCATTTACAGAAAAGAACTAAAATAGGGGTATTTTTGATCATCATCATTTCATTATTTAATAGATACAAATTAACAACTTCTACATATACTCAACCAGGCATTGTTTTGAGAATTGAGGATGAAGCGATCAGTGAAGTAATACTTTCCCTGGTGGGGTTTATATTTTGAGTGGAAAAAGAGAAGACTTGGTAGGGAATGAAAATGAAGAAATAGCAAAGGGTCATGGTAAAAATCTGAATTTCATTGGGACTGTAATGGAAAGTCATTAAAAGTTTTGAGCAGGGAAGTGGTCAAACATGGAGTGTTTTAAAGTGTTTCTGTAAACTGTAAACATACAGTGTTTCTGGCTGTAATGTGGTGAATAGTACATACCCCTCCATGCTCATGTGACTGAGTTGACTCTCTTGGCCCTAGATAAACAGCTCCCCTCTTGCTCCCAAGGAACCTTCTGTACTGTCATTCTATTACTGCATGCTATGTGAACAAAGCAACAATTGTGACGTATACTGACATTAAAGAGGCACTGATATTTGAGGACTTTATTCTCAGGAAAGATAGGTGTCCATTAGTCTAGAGCCTATTTGCAATTCTAACAAGATAGGTTATCTTATTGTGATACTGCAGAAGACTTCAAGCTATAATTTTGTAGAGAAGTGTCATTGAAGCAAGCATGATAAATCTGAATCCAAAGATAAGGAAATTTTGGTTTTGATAATCTGTGTAACTGAAGGGGCTTTTTCCCTTCCTGTATTATATGCTAATGTATTTCCTTTTCTTAGAATAATGACTGGAACCACATAGATGTTCACTAAATATTTTTTAAAAAATAATAACATGCTAGTGTCATTATCATTATTTCAAAAGATAATGTTGACCATGGATGATTCCACAATTATAAATTGAGTGTTCTCTGTATGTCAGGCAATATGATAAATTGTAAAGATATATATTGAGAGAAGACATGCCCCTGTCTTCTAGGAGTTTGAAGTCTAAGTTAAAGAGATTAAACACATGACTATTAACATGATCTAAATATGAATTGGCTTTTACTGAATTTGCTATGTGCTAGGCACTGTGCTATGCATATTTTATGTATTTCCTCTTTTAATCCTTGCTACAGATATAAGGGGATAGTAATGTTATGTTTATTGTGCAAAAGGAAAAAAAAAAAAAACAACTGAATTTTAGAGTTTATATAATTTGACTAAGATCCCCATACTGAAATATAAACCCAGACAGTAACTTGTCTTCTGAACCATTAGATACTAATTGTCTCTGAGGAGTCTGTGGTGTCAGGCACTAACTGTGATTAGCCTTTAGAAAAGGGAAAGACATCTTATTGTTGGGTCCTCAGGGGAAAATTCATGGAGGAGATGGGCTGATGAACCAATATATAAAGGAGGGAGAAAGTCATCTCAGAAGCACAGTAGCAGTGCCAAAGTTGAAACAAACAGAAAATGCAGAGCAGGTGGAAAAGAATATCAAAAGGCAATCACTCCTTTAAAAGCCCAGTTAGGTTTTTGTAATACATGATGCTGGTCCTTTCATGTATATAATTAGCCTTATATTCCTTAATTTTAATTAATTTTTTAATCTTGACTTTCAAAATCAGAGAAGGGTTTATCTGGCTTTAAAATTTTACTTAGGTAAGTTACGCTGATAGCATTTCATGGGTTCATTTCTTTTCCAGATGTCAATTTTTGTAAAAGGGTGTTCAATGCCAGGAAACTGCAGAATTTTCAAATGTATGCTAACCCACCAGAGGAAGCATGGGGTGGGTTGGTGGGGAAAGAAAGAAGGGAGGAGAAAGAAGGAGAGGAAGAGATGAAATAACAGGAGGGGTAGGGGGACTCATTCTCCCATTTCAACATCAGAAATAGTTCTCAAAGGAAAGGATACACATTATCTGCTTAAAGTGAAGCTGGTTCTGTCTCTATTTTTTTAAAAACATAGAATATTGATATATATATATATATATATATATATGTATATAAATACATCCGTGTGCATGCATGCATGCTCAGTTGTGTCCAACTGTCTGCAATCCTATGGACTGTAGCCCAGCAGGTTCCTCTCTCCATGAGATTCTCCAGGCAAGAATATTGGCATAGATTGCCATGCCCTCCTCCAGGGGATCTTCCTGACCCAGGGATTGAACCCCTGGTGTCCTGTGGCTCCTGCATTGCAGGCAGTTTCTTTAACCACTGAGCCACCTGGGAAGTCAATACTTACCTCTTTAAAAAAATGTCTACACTTGTGCCCCATGAGCCTTCATGTTGTATGCCACCATCAGAGAGGTCTCATCTCCCTGCTGCCTCTCTTTTCCCTTCTTTCTCTCTAGTCTTTTTACCATCTTCTAATCTCCTATAGAGCAAGAAGAATAAAGCCAATACATTACATGCTGTGAAGATTTTAAATGACAAGATAAATGCCAAGGAAGTTTACCAGTACCGGCAGGGTATTTCCAGATCTTAGGGTTTAAATGCTTTAACCTTTAGATGCGAGTAGCTCTTTATCTCTTGACTGACGTGTGTTCTTTAGTCTTGACTTCTAACAGTTTTTTAGTAAGCATTTTATATTTGTCCCTTAAAGAGTATATGATAATATCTTAGTGTTTGTTCCCTGTTAACTCAAATTCCTTTTTCAAGTTGGAGCTAGACGTTCATAGAGGAAATCACTGAGGAGAATGGACATGCCGATAACTATTTGTATCTGAAAAGTTAGTTTCTCAGTCCTGTCTGACTCTTTGTGACTCTATGGACTGTATCCTGCCTGCCAGACTCCTCTGTCCATGGAATTCTCCAGGCAAGACTACTAGAGTGGGTTTCCATTCCCTTCTCCAGAAGATGTTTCCCAACCCAGGGATTAAACCTGGATCTCCTGCATTGCAGGTGGATTCTTTACTGCCTGAGCCTCTAAGGAAGCCCATTTGTAATTAAAAGTGAAATTGGAGTCATTCAGTCGTGTCCACCTCTTTGTGACCCCATGGACTGTAGCCTACCAGGCTTCTCCATCCATGGGATTTTCCAGGCAATAGTACTGGAGTGGGTTGCCATTTCCTTAACTGACGTTGGTCCTTATTCCCTTCTGACTTTTGATCTTTATTTATGCTGGCTTTCACTTGTTATTCCCTAAAAATTACTTTGTCAGTTATAAATTACATTTTGCTCTATAATAGACACCACGGTACAAAGATTAGACACTATAGGGTTTATTCTTTCACATGAAAGAACTGCAAAAGTAAACAGTTGATAGTTGACTTGGTAGCTGTGTGCAGTCAATTCAGTCCAAGGTTCCTTCTGTCTTTTTGCTCCATCATCCATAATGAGTCATTTCCACCTGAAAGTTTACAAGATGGCTGCTGCAGCTTCATCTGTAACATAGAATTTCCAGAAAGGAAAAGAGAGGAAGGGAGGAAAGGCAAAAAAGGTACAGAATTCCTGTTCCACATTTTATTAAGGAACTTTCTCAACAGAACCACTCAACACTTTGCATACACTCTTTGACCCGAATTAAGTTTACAGTTATACCATACCAACCTGCAAAGGGATCTTTAAAAATGTCATCTTTTTAATAGACATATAGCCACACTGAATAAAATTAGAAATCTTTGATTAAGAAGGAAAAGGAGAATGAAAGATAGTGTTGGCAGCACCTAGTCCCCAGCATAATCATGATTGTCCAAGCTGAAAATGACTTTAGAGATAATTTCAACTAATTCCTTGATATTAGAAATGAGGTCATTTACTTGTTAACATTTAATAAATACTCACTTATGGATAGGTAATGTTGCTAAGGACTTGATTTGCAATATCTTAGTTCATGTTCTTACTATGTCTATGAAGATGGCGTAATTACTGACTGTAATTATGTAAGGCACTTAACATCAGTCTTAGTCTCCACGTAGGATTCTGAGAATCATAAATATGAAATATTTGTCTGCCTTTAAGCTCCGTGTGAGTAGGATTGAGTACTCCTAACATGTCAAGGATGGTGCTTGATGCATCAGAGATACCCAATTAAATGTTTCAGTTAATAAATGGAAGTACACATACACTGCTGATGTGGTTTAAAGCAGTTATATCTGAATTCAGAGGGTAGACTTTGAATCACACTTCATTGTCTATTTTTTTCTTCTTCTTTTGGTCAAAATGTTTTGCTTTGCTTTTTATTTATTCATTACATTACACTTTTCCATAATACTTTTTTCCCCCAAATAGTTTGTTTGAAAACCTCATGAAATTAGAATATTCTTTACTGCAAGTGACAGAAACACAGTTTAATGTTAAGCAAAAGAGAAATGTATTGCCAGGATCGCAGGATTTGCAAGGAATCCAAGGATATGAAGGTGCTTGATCCTTAGGAACAACCAGAAACTGCTCCAGCAGAGTCAGTGCTCTCTGATTCATATCTGTTCCTTCTTTATTTTCCCCTCTCACTCTTGTGATTGTTTTGTAATTTTAGGCTTTGCTGGTCTCAAAACAGGTAATTGCAGCACACATACTGTACATCATATCTTCAGTGATTGGAAAGAAAGAGTTTCATGGTTATGTTTATGGAGTTCTTGGGGAAGCACTGTGAATGGCTGAAACTGGGGGAGGTGCCTGCCTCTGGTGAATACGTGGAGAGGAAGGGGACTGAGATACCGGAGTTACGCATGTCAACTTGGCTAGACTATCATTCCCAGCTATTCATTTCAACACTGATTCAGGTCTTCTGTGAAGCTATTAATATTTTGTAAATGTGATTACAGTTTGTAATCAGCTGACTTTAAGGGAGATTATGCTAGCTAAGCTAGGTGGACCTGAGGTAGTTGACTTGCAAACCACTAAGGAGTCTCCTTGAGACCTACACTCAAAAGCTCTATTTGCTTCTGGACCTATAACCAGACTCAAGTTTTAGTGAGCCCCAAAGAGGGAGGTACAAACTATAACCCTTAAAGCTGTGCACAACACACAAAAAATTGTATCTTTTTCAAATGTATATTGACAGAATGGAGAAGGAAATGGCAACCCACTCGAGTATTCTTGCCTGGAGAATCTCCATGGACAGAGATGTGTGGTGGGCTACAGTCCATGGGATCACAAAGAGTCAGACACTACTGAGCAACTAAGCACATATTGACAGAAATATGGAAATATATGTGGGAATGGATCCTAAGAATTTAAGATAATGGTGGAAGGAACTTAAAGTTGGATCAGGTTAAATTTTTTGATAGGGCTCACTCTGCTGATGTTCTGGATTCAGTATTTCAGCCTGATGGATTAGAAAGGGCTCCACCTCTTAGCTAGTTTGTTATTTGTTTTTGTTTTTTTAAATTTTTTTATTGGGTTATAATTGCTTTACATTGTTGTGCTAGTTTCTGTTGTACAACAAAGTGGATATTCTACATTTGTATGTATACATGCATCCTCTCCCTCTTAGACCTCCCTCCCACCCTCCCCAGGCCATCACAGTGTACCAAGTAGGGCTCCGTGTGCTACACAGCAGCTTCCCACTTGCTATCTTTAAAATGTATTTATTTTTTAATTGAAGGATAATTGCTTCACAAAATTTTCTTATTTTCTGTCAAACATCAACATGAATCAACCATAGGTATACATAGCTGTCTATTTTACCCATGGAAGTGTGTATATATGTAATGTTACTCTCCCAATTTGTCCCATTCTCTCCTTCCTACACTGTGTCCACATATCTGTTCTCTATGTCTGCTTCTCTATCCCTTCCCTACAAATAGTTTCCTGTACAATTTTTTTCTAGATTTCATGTATATGCATTAATATACAATATTTGTTTTTCTGACTTCCCTCCCTATGAGAGACTCTAGGTTCATCCACATCACTACACATGACATAATTCAGTTTCTTTTATGACTGAGTAATATTCCATTGTCAATATGTACCACATCTTTATCCATTCATCTGTCAGTGAACTTCTAGATTGCTTCTGTGTCCTGGCTATTGTAAATAGTGCTGCAGTGAACATTGCGGCACATGTATCTTCTTGAAATTATGATTTTCTCAGGGTATAGGTCCAGTAGTGGGATTGCTAGGTCATATGGCAGTTCTATTTTTGGTTTTATAAGGAATCTCCATACTGAAATCCATAGTGGCTGTATCAGTTCATATTTTCACCAACAGTCGAAGAGAATTCCTTTTTCTCCACACCCTCTCCAGCATGTATTGTTTGTTAATTTTTTGAACATGGCCATTCTGACAAGTGTAAGGTGATACTTCGTTGTAGTTTTGATTTGCATTTCTCAAATGATTAGTGATGTCAGCATCTTTTAATGAGCCTCTTGGCCATCTGTATATCTTCTTTGAAGAAATGTCTATTTAGGTCTTCCACCCTTCATTTTTTTTTTTTATTGGGTTCTTTGTTTGTTTTTGCATAAGCTGCTTGTGTATTTGGAGATTAATCCTTTGTCAGTTGCTTAATTTGCAAAATCTCCTATTCTGAAGAAGTGAAGAAGTGAAGTTGTTGAGTTGTGTCTGACTCTCTGCGATCCCATGGACTGTAGCCTAGCAGGCTTCTCCGTCCATAGGATTTTCCAGGCAAGAGTACTGGATTAGGTTGCCATTTCCTTCTCCAGGGGATCTTCCTGACCCAGGGATCGAACCCAGGTCTCCTGCATTGTAGGCAGATGCTTTACCCTCTGAGCCACCTTTTTGTCTTGTTTATGGTTTTCTTTGCTGTGAAAAAACTTTTAAGTTTAATTAGGTCCTATTTGTTTATTTTTGGCTAATTTGGGCCTGAAATCCTACAGTATCATACACCAGAACTGCCCTATCAGTCAATACTACAAAAGGAAGTGGCTGAAAGCTTAGGGATCTTGGGATGTTAGAGTGAATTTATCATGTTAGAACTGCTCCTGTACTCTGAATGGTCCAGAGGAGAAATTTTCCACTAAAACTGAGAAAAACATTGCAAGGAAAGCTTCAAAAGTGTTGAAAAGCCCATGGTTGCTGTTCTCAGCTTATCATGACTTACAGTGAGAACTGCTGCCGTCTAACTGGGTTTCCTAAATGCAATGGGGATACTGTGATTGCAGAATGGCACAGGATATACGATGGTATCTAAGCAGAAAGGGTAAGGTAGATGTGTTTAACTTAATAGACATTAGAGTCAAAGCAGGTAGAATAATCTGACTCGCAGAGGGGTATGGTAATTTTAGTCGAATATGGTAACCTTAAACAAGAAATAAAAGAGAAGGCCACTAAATTCTTATTTGATCTGTGTAAAGAGAAGAGTTCTAGGTCAAGTGCATAGAAGTCCAGAATATGGTCCACTGGAGAAGGGAATGGCAAACCACTTCAGTATTCTTGCCTTGAGAACCCCATGAACAGTATGAAAAGGCAAAATGATAGGATACTGAAAGAAGAACTCCCCAGGTCGGTAGGTGCCCAATATGCTACTGCAGATCAGTGGAGAAAGAATGAAGGGATGGAGCCAAAGCAAAAACAATACCCAGTTGTGGATGTGACTGTTGATAGAAGCAAGGTCTGATGCTGTAAAGAGCAATATTGCATAGGAACCTGGAATGTCAGGTCCATGAATCAAGGCAAATTGGAAGTGGTCAAACAGGAGATGGCAAGAGTGAACGTCGACATTCTAGGAATCAGCGAACTAAAATGGACTGGAATGGGTGAGTTTAATTCAGATGACCATTATTTCTACTACTGAGGGCAGGAATCCCTTAGAAGAAAGGGAGTAGCCATCATGGTCAACAAAAGAGTCTGAAATGCAGTACTTGGATGCAATCTCAAAAATGACAGAATGATCTCTGTTCATTTCCAAGGCAAACCATTTAATATCACAGTAAGCCAAGCCTATGCCCCAACCAGTAATGCAGAAGAAGCTGAAGTTGAACTGTTCTATGAAGAACAACAAGACCTTTTAGAACTAACACCCCCAAAAGATGTCCTTTTCATTATAGGGAACTGGAATGCAAAAGTAGGAAATCAAGAAACACCTGGAGTTAACAGGCAAATTTGGCCTTGGAATATGAAATGAAGCAGGGCAAAGGCTAATAGAGTTTTGCCAAGAGAACACACTGGTCATAGCAAACACCCTCTTCCAACACCACAAGAGAAGACTCTACACATGGACATCACCAGATGGTCAACATTGAAATCAGATTGATTATATTCTTTGCAGCCAAAGATGGAGAAGCTCTATACAGTCAGCAAAAACAAGACCAGGAGGTGACTGTGGCTCAGATCATGAGCTCCTTATGGCCAAATTCAGACTTAAATTGAAGAAAGTAGGGAAAACCACTAGACCATTCAGGTATGACCTAAATCAAATCCCTATGATTATACAGTGGAAGTGATAAATAGATTTAAGGGACTAGATCTGATAGGTAGAGTGCCTGATGAACTATGGACAGAGGTTCCTGATATTATACAGGAGACAGGGATCAAGACAATCATCATGGAAAAATGCAAAAAAGTAAAATGGCTATCTGGGGTGGTCTTACAAATAGTTGTGAAAAAAGAGAAGTGAAAAGCAAAGGAGAAAAGGAAAGATATAAGCATCTGAATGCAGAGTTCCGAAGAATAGCAAGGAGAGATAAGAAAGTCTTCCTCAGCGATCAGTGGAAAGATATAGAGAAAAACAACAGAATGGAAAAGACTAGAGATCTCTTCAAGAAAATTAGAGATACCAAGGGAACATTTCATGCAAAGATGGACTCGATAAAGGACAGAAATAATATGGACCTAACAGAAGAAGAAGATATTAAGAAGAGGCGGCAAGAATACACAGAAGAACTCCGGGAGTTGGTGATGGACAGGGAGGCCTGGCATGCTGTGATTCATGGGGTCTCAAAGAGTCGGACACAACTGAGAGATTGAACTGAAGGAGAAGAGTTTAGGTTAAGTGCCTAGAAGTCCCACTTAAACACTGAGACACTGGGTCAAGGTCTCTCAATCAACTTCCAGACTTGAGCCAGTTTTTAGACACAGCACTCCACTTGAGGAAGTATCCTGCTATTCTGCCCAAGACAGTGCTGTTCACCTTTCTCTCAGTTGTTCCCAAAGGAATTATGGTCATGTTACAGGGACAGAGAAATTTTACTTTGAGTGATTACTGGATACTATCTTCGAACTGAAATTAATTACTGGAGACACAAATCATCATTGTGTCCATCATTTAGAGTAGGAGCGTATGGAGGTGAGATGATCAGTGTAATTTTTTCTCAGATAAATCTTATAGTTTAATTTTTCTAATAAACATATTTTGTGATTTCCCCAGTTCCAGAAGGCTTAATTGTAAGAGACCTACTAAGCAACTGCCAGAAATTCTATATTGGGTCCCCAAATTATGGAGTGAGGTCTCTTAATGGTGGGAAAGACCAAGTGGAAACCTCTAGATTGGCCTTTACCTAAGACAAAAGTAAACCAAAGCCATATGCATCCCTGGAGGAATTTCAAGGATTTACATCATCAAGGACTTAAAGGATGCACTGGGGTGATTTCCACCATGGCATTTCAGCTCACCTGTTTGGCCTGTGCAGGAAGTAGATCTTGGAGAACAAGTGTAGATTATCATAAGTTTAATAAAGTCGTAGATTCCAACTGTAGCTGTTTTTCCTCCATGTGGTTTTATTGCTAGAGCAAACCAGCATATCCCCTAAAACTGCTTCATAGCCATTGATCTGGCAGATGTCCTTTGCTGAATATTTGTCGTTAAATACTGCCTTCAGCTGGCAAGGCCAGCAATACTATTATCCTTACTCTTCTACCTAAGAGATATATCAACTCCCAGCCCTGAATTATAATTTACTCCATGGGTACCTTGATTGTCTTTTTCTTCCATGAGATATCATACTGGTTCATTACACAGGTATTATGCCAATTGGACCTGGTGAGCAGGAAGTAGCAATTATACCTGATATATTAGACATCTATGTGTCAGTGGCAAATATATCAAAAAAACTCAGGGACCTGTTATTTTAATTATATTTCTAGGGGTCCATTGGCATGCTGCAGTCCACGGGGTCTCAAAGAGTTGGACACGACTGAGTAAATGAACAACAGTAGTTGGTGTGGGACATATTAAAATATCCCTTCCAAGGTGAATAATAAGTAGAAGATCTGACTCTCCTACAACCAAAGAAGGACAATAGATAATGGGCCTCCATGAAATATGGAGATAATATATTTCTAATTTTTTATGCTACTGTGACTCATTACCAAATGACTAAACATCTATTTTGAGTGAGGCACAAGAATAAGAGAAGACTTTGCAACAGGTGTGGCCTGCCATGCAAACTGCTATAACTCTTGGACCATATGATCAAAAAATTCAATAATGCTGGAAGTTTGATGCCTTTGGCAGGCTTCTTTAGGTTAAACACAGCATGTGCATTAGGTGTTTGGAAAAAAAACCCCTGATATCCTCTACACATAACTACTCTCAATTTGAGGAACAGCTTTTGGTTTACTAATGGGGTTTTTTTTAGACACACTGGATGTGTATCCATGACTCACCAAGTTACCCAGGCAACATGAGGTACCACTGTGAATGCTCACAAAATAGTGACTTCTGGAGCAGATTGTACTAACCAAATGTATAGGATTACTCATTCTGTGGGTGCCAGTCAGCCTTTTTCCACTCTTCTCCATGCCCAGTGGGCTCATGAACAGAGAGATCATAGTGGCACATATGGAGATTTTGCACAGATGTAGCAATCATGAATTGATATTGTCTGACCCTTGAAGCTATAAATTTGAGCATGCCAAACATGCATTCCATGGAGTTGCAATGAATCGGACATGACTGAGAGACTGAACTGAACAAGCAGTCCATTACCCACTGGACATAGTATATACAAGATTAGGCTTGAACAGAATCGAAAGGCACAGGTTAGTTGCATGAAAAAGTGGCCGGGATGCCCTTGGTCCCCACTACTACATTGCCTTCACTTTTGAAGCCCCTACTAATGATCTTATAGACATGTCTCTATGAAGAGCTGACTGAAGAAGAAAAACAATTCTCTTTTGGATGGTTCTGTAAGATATCCATGCACCACCTGAAGGTGGGCAGTTGTAGTACTGTAGCCCAATTCTGGGACATCCCAAAGGACAGTATGAGGAGAGGTCCTTCCTGATGGCAGAATGATGGGCATTGTATTTGGCTGTTCATTCTGCCAGAAGGAGAAATGATCCGAGACACCAGTCTATAGCAACTCATTGGCTCTGGTTAATAATTTGGCTGGGTGGTCAGAGTTTGGTAGGAATATGACTAATAAAGCTGGTGACAAGGAAATCTGAGGAAGAGGCATGTGGATATACCGCTATTCATGGTGAGTGGGAAGATATTTCTATGCTATATGACTGCTTATGACATGGTGACCTCAGTTGAAGAAGATGTGACAAGCAAGTGGATAAAAGTACCCATTCTTTGAATACAAGTCAGTTTCTTCCTCTAGCCACTTCTGTCATTGCCTGGTGAGTTCATGACCAGACTGACCATGGTGGCAAGGAATGGATATATGTAAGCTTAGCAATATAGACATTCACCCATAAGGCCAACCTGACTACAGCTTGTGCTGATTGTCCACTCTGTCAGATGTAGAGAATAAAACTGGGTCCCCCAAAATAAAACTGGATCATCAAGTTGATCAGCCAGCTATATTGGACAGCTTCCATCACAGAAAAAGCAGAACTTTACCCCTGCTAGAATAGACACTTCCTGCCAGAATATGGATTCCCTGGTAACTCAGAGTCTGCCTGCAATACGGGAGACCTGGGCTTGATCCCTGGGTTGAGAAGATCCCCTGGAGAAGGGAATGGCAACCCTCTCCAGTATTCTTGCCTGGAGAATCCCCATGGACAGGAGCCTGGCAGGCTAACAGTCCATGGAGCTGCAAAGAGTCAGACATGACCGGGTGACTAATCACTTTCTGGATATTGAGTACAGGAAAGAAAAATCCATGCCTCTGCCAAAACTACTACCATGGACCTAGAGAATGCCTTGTTCTCTATCAAGATACTCCCTATAGCACTGCTTCTGAGCGAGGAATTCACCTGACAACAAGTAAAATGTCAGTGGACCCATGCTCATGAAATTCACTGATCTTACCATGTTTGCATCATCCTGAAATGAACAGTTAGAGTTTCTTAAGGCTCAGTTATAGTGCCACATAGATGGCAATACCTTATAGGACCTAGGCAATCTGCTCTGAGAGGCTGTAGATAGTCTAAATAGGCATCTATTCTATGGGGCAGATTCTCCCACAGCTAGCAATCATTGATCCAAGAATCAAGGATCAGAAATGGGAGTAGTCCCATTCACTGTTAAACCAACTGATCTACTAATAAAAGTTTTTATGTCCCATCCCCATGACCTTAGGTCTTGCTGGCTTAGAGGCTCTAGATCCAAAGGGAAGAATGTATCCACACTGAGATGCAACAGTAATTTCACTGCCTGGAAGCTTAGAATGCCACCTGGATACATTAGGCTCTGTTGTTGTTGTTGAGTTGCTAAGCTGTGTCCAAGTCTCTGCAACCCCATGTATGGCAGCATGCCAGGCTTCCCAGGTCCTAGTCCTTCACAGTAGGCTCTGCATGCCTCTGAATTACTAGGCAAAGCTGACAGTTGCTACACTGTCCAGGTTGCTGATACTGATTACCACAAGGTAACTGGGTCCTCGCTACAATGGGAGTGAGGAAGGGTGTGTCTGGAATACAGAATATTCCCCAGGATGCCTCTTAGTATAATCATGTCCTACAATTAAAGTCAATGGAAAAGTATAATCATTCAATTCAGTTCAGTTCAGTCACTCAAGCGTGTCCGTTTATAGCAGCATGCCAGGCCTCCCTGTCCATCACCAACTCCTGGAGTTTACTCAAACTCATGTCCATTCATTTCAGACAAGATTGCTAATGGCCCAGTCCCTTGAGGAATGAAATTGAGTAATTCCACAGGCACATAACTGTGACCTGCTGAAGTGCTTCTTTAAAGGGTATTTGGAACTGGTAGGGAAGAAAGTAGTTTTAAATACATCAGTAACCATGTGACCATTTGCAGATATGAGGATTGTAACAGGTATGTGTATTACTCATTTTGTTATAAGAGTGTATGTGTGTGGGTGTGTGGGTGTGTATATATATATGTATATATATTGTTTAGTCACAAAGGCATGGCCAAGTCTTTTGTGACCCCATGGACTGTAGCCTATCAGGCTCCTCTGTCCATGCAATTTTCCAGGCAAGAGTACTGGAGTGGATTGCCATTTCCTTCTGCAGGGAATCTTCCTGACCCAGCAATCAAACCTGTGTCTCCTACATTGCAAGCAGATTCTCTACCACTGAGCCACCAAGGAGCCTGTGTGTGTGTGTGTGTGTGTAATATGTTGTATATACATACATATATGTGTATTATACACACTTGTTACTTTCTTCCATATTTTATTCCCTTGTCATCTAAGAGGCACTAATAATTAACTTATAGCTCAGTATTTAATTTAAAGCATCACCTCAAGACTTTGTATCCTCTTCTAGAGAGAGAATTAGCCTATTTGTGGACTTAGGCAGGATAGTTGTATCATGTTTTGTGGAAGTATGACTTAATTATTCTTAGTTATTGTCTTTATTTAAGAATTGGTTTAAAAGAGATGTGTATGCATGTCCGAGTTGATGGTGGGGGAGGGGGTTGACTGTGACTGTTTAAAGTTTTGACTTGTTAGGCTGTTGCCCCCTCAGTTAATCAAACGTTACTTTAGGTATTGTAGTGAAGACATTTTTTAGATGTGATTAAATTCCACAGTCCATTGTCTTTAAGTGACATTATCCCAGTTAATCTGGGTGAGCCTTGTTCAGTGTATTGAAAAGCCTTAAGAGCAGAACTCTTGAAGAAGAAGAAACGGACCATGGAAAGTAGCTTCAATTATACCTGAGGGCCATCTTGCCCTTGCTGTGGCCTCTGGCTTTTGGGGTTTCCTTGCTGTTCCCCACGCATGTAAGAAAATTCCTTGAAACAAATTTCTTAAAATATATTTCTTATTGCTCTGTCTCATTGGTTGTACTCTGGCCAAAACATGGACAGAGTTACATTTCATGTAAAAGACATCTCATATTTTTCTATAGTAGAAGTAAATAGTTCCATAATTCAGATGAGCAACATTTATAATGTTATGAAGGAAATAAATAAGGCCACATGACTTTTACCTTAATTCAAATTTTGCTTCAATATAAAGAGCATGTAACATTAAAAGGGTTCAATTTATAAATATTTATCTAGGGTTTTTCAGAGAAGGCAATGGCACCCCACTCCAGTACTCTTGCCTGGAAAATCCCATGGACGGAGGAGCCTGGTAGGCTGCCGTCCATGGGGTTGCTAGGAGTCGGACACGACTGAGCGACTTCACTTTCACTTTTCACTTTCATGCATTGGAGAAGGAAATGGCAACCCACTCCGGTGTTCATGCCTGGAGAATCCCAGGGACAGGGGCGCCAGGTGGGCTGCCGTCTCTGGGGTCGCAGAGTCGGACACGACTGAAGCGACTTAGCAGCAGCAGCAGCAGCATATTTGAAATTGTCTCTGAATTGTCTTTAATTTTGAGATATATCTTTGAGAAATAAAGTTTATACTCTTAGAATATGAATAGAAAGAGACATTACAATGGGAACAAGGTATAGAAAGGAGCAGGGAGCAATTTAAGATGAATGAGTTCAAGTGGAGGGAGTAGGTGTGTGGGTAGCGTGAAGGGAGGCTGGAAAGATAAACCCAGTGAAGATCTGTAAGTTATGTTATATATACACATATGCATTATGACATCTTTACTAAGCCTGGGATCAATATTTATGCTGCTTTTTTCTGTGTAGAAAATTCTGCATAGGATCTGATCATTTCACTAAATTTACATATATATATATTTATCTTTTTTTTCTTAACAAGATTCTAAATTGCTCAAAAGTTGTTTAACAGAGTGGGGATAATGCTCAAAATTTAAAATTATTTTTTGGTTTACCCTTTCACTGATGCTCATAAACAGAATGTTTAGTTTTCCAACTGATCATTTAAAATGTAATTGTTTCTATAGACATCTGGGGACATATTCTAAAGAATTGTGATCTTTAATATATATACATTAAAACTGAGACTATATGTTCTTTTAAATCTTTATCATCAGTGTTTTTGAGTCTGGACATTCCAATACATGTTTTAACCATTCACCCTTTATATCCTAAGGTTTTTTACTCTTCATACATTCCTTTTTTTTTCTACTCTTGCTATTGCAAAATTGCTGCTGAATTATCCATTAACTTTTCTCAGCAATTGCACTTCCTTAAAAGAAAAAAAAAAATCCCATGCTAGCTCAAGGCAAAATGAGCAGAGATTGTCAGTGTTTTCAGAAGCTCCATTACATAACAAACAGAGAAAGAAAATTAGGCTTAAAGAAAATTAAAGCACTAGCAAAACAAGGTCTTTGGCAGGAAAATTTCTGCTGAAAGTTAATGTGTTCTGAAATGCAAAGTCACTTTGCTATACTGATGAGGTTCTTTCTTATAACTAAACATCAACAACACAATTAGTATATATTATATTTGTTTTAAGTATGTATCTGAAGGAATATAACTGAGGAAAAGGGCTTCCCTGGTGACTCAGATGGTTAAGAACACACCTGCAATGCAGGAGACCTGGGTTCAATCCCTGGGTTGGGAAGATCCTCTGGAGAAGGAAATGACAACCCACTCCAGTATTCTTGCCTAGAGAATTCCATGGACATAGGAGCCTGGTGGGCTATAGTCCATGAGGTCACAAAGAGTCGGGCACAATTGAAAGACTAACACACACACACAAAAAACTGAGGGGAAAAAAGGGAATGTAGTAAGAAAGAAGACGAGAGGGAAACAAAGGGTGAAATAAGAGAGAGGAAATCTTAAATTCTTCCTACTTATCAGCGCCTATTTTTAAAAGTATTGGAGGGGAAAAGAAAAAAAAAAAGTTTTTGAAATAGTATTATTCAGTCCCTGGCAACTCAATGCATAATTCAGTCTGTCTCACAATAGACTATCTGATGCACAGGGATAGTTTTGAATGTTATCTTCTCAAACAGCAATTTTGCCTTTTGGAAAGCTAATTTCAAATAGATTAGGATGCCTTTGCAGACTGTCAACAATAATAGCAGATGAAAAAAGAAACAAAGAGGGAGTGAGGGATGGGGGAAGGGAAGATAAAGGAAGGAAGTTCGTTAATTTACAGAGCCTAGGTTTCTAGGCCAAGTACTCAATTTGACTTGAATTCCTATTTTCTCTACTTGTATATGTGTCATCAGGTTTGACACACTTTTGTGTCATCTATATTCTATGTTTATTCCAAGTTTAAACAATGGCTTTAGAAAGATTCACATAAAGCATTTGAAGTTTATATTTAGATCCATGATAATGTTCATACCTTAAGATTCATTAATATCTCTCTTGGAAGATGAACCTAGGGGAATGTTAAAGACTTTGAAAAATATATACCCATTAAGCCAGCTATTACAGTAGACTTATTTTTAATAGGGAAAATTTGAAAGAAAAATAGCTAGGAATCAGGGAACAGTAAACTGTAGAACATTAATTCAGGGGAATAGTATACCCTTACTAAAATGGTTATTATTAACACTAGGTAGCAAAATGTTTATGCTGCTGCTGCTAAGTCACTTCAGTCGTGTCCAACTCTGTGCGACCCCATGGACGGCAGCCCACCAGGCCCCCCGTCCCCGGGATTCTCCAGGCAAGAACACCGGAGTGGATTGCCATTTCCTTCTCCAATGCATGAAAGTGAAAAGTGAAAGTGAAGTCGCTCAGTCGTGTCCGACTCCTAGCAACCCCATTGACTGCAGCCCACCAGGCTCCTCCGTCCATGGGATTTTCCAGGCAAGAGTACTGGAGTGGGGTGCCATTGCCTTCTCCTAATGTTTATGCTAAGGTCACACAAAAAAGTCAGAAAACAAAACAAACCTCTACCACAGTTTTAATTAGTTAAAAAGCCATTCACATGTGGGAAGGAGCATAAGGGGCAATGATGACTTTAAAGCAAGTATTGTGTGTGAGTATTGGAAGAGTAAGTAATACTTCAAAATGTATCTTTTTCAGCAATGTAGACTTAAAGCACAACATGAGAGTTCCAAGTTAAGTTTTATATTTTTATATTGGGGGCCAAATGAGTACTATAGCCTGGGAGACAGCCTCATAGATACCTCTGAGGAACTGCTCCCAAGGGTTGGGGGAGTATATATGTGTGATTTTGCATATATGTGATTTTGATGAAGGGGGAATACATGCAATTCAGCACGTATTTTGGTAAAAGTTTTCTGCTAGTCATGAGGAACAGACGTCTCAGTTGATTTTTAATGCTCATGTTAATGGTTTGTTAATAGTATGATTTGTTAATAATTTAATAATACTAATGTTAATGATTTTAATATTAGAAAATGCAAGAAATTGAGCTCATAAAATCTTCTGAAAATATCTAACTACCTTAAGGCCTGTTCTGCCAGTTTTTTTCTAGAGTTCACAGTGTCTCATTCCTGATCTGCACCCTGAACTCCTTTCAAGGGTTGTAGAAAATCAACAGCTGCAGTTGCTAGTGACTTCATCCTTATAGAGGCAGACAGAGAGGGATAATTTTTAGTTGGCAGCAATAAATGAAAAGTTTTAACCCATGTGGATTTTTCAGAATGTTAATTTCTAAAAAGATTGTTGATACTTTTCTTTGATTAGTAGATCTCTCTCTTTGCTTTTACTTCTCTTTCAATTTAATCACATATTTCATCGTTCGGTCACTTGTCAATTGTTACTGTCTGGATTTTTGATATTTATTCTCAAACTCCAGATTCCTTATGTACCTTAAAGTAACATGTATTTCTTTAGGTCCAAATGATATTGTTAAGGAGGAAAGGAAAGGAAAAGAGAAAAAGGGAGAAGCCTGCTATGATTCAGGCTCTTGATGGCACAAAATGAAATTAAGGGAGACACACTCCCTTGCCAATATAAAATATTGTTTGATAAAAAAACAATATAAAGATAAAAACAATATAAGATAAAAAACAATATAAAATTATTTGATAAAACATTGTAAGATAGACATTAAAAATTAATTATACATATAGTAGATAAGCACCATTAAAAAGTAGGATACAGGAAGAACACACACACACACCCACAAAAACACATCTATACACATGCAGACACCATGGAAACATAATTTGGGTTCAGAGAAGGTATCCACAAATATCTGATAGTTAAGTTCATTTATAAAAAGATATATAGAAATTATCCAAGGTGAAAGAAACTTGTGTGGCAAGGATATTAAAAAGAAAAAAAAAGGTGAGGAAATGATTCCCTGGTAACTTAGGAAGTATGAGAAACTCATAATCTGTAATGAAGAGACTGTAATGAAGGCCAAAATGTAAGGGAGAATGTGGTGTTCTTATACAATCTTTTGTTCCAGAGTGGAATTAAGGATATTTGACAAGGAAAGCCATTGAAATAGCTTATGCAAGAAAATAAGAGCAGATTCATGTGTTCAAAGGCTTTCTGGAAATTTTGTGGGGAATCATTTGGAAGTAAGCAAGAGTGAGTGTGGACAGACCCACTGGAAAGATACTGCAGGAAACCAAGGAATCCTAGTGGCTTACATCAGGTGCTGGCCCTGAAGTAGAGAAATCTGTACTGAAGAAATATTTTTGAGACAGGATTCATTAGACTCAGTGATTGACTAATGTGAAAGCAAAGGAATTTGAGTGTAAACTGAGAACCTGAAGTTATGGTTAATATTACAAATCAAGGAAGGAGAATGGGGAGAAGTGGCAGAGGTGTAGAAATAATTTTTTAAAGGCAAACATGAAGAAGGGAGTTTGCAATTAGGTGCGACCCAGAAACTTCTGTCCATTTCCTTCTGAAAGAAGGAATTTTTGTTGCAATGAGACAGACCAAGGAAATTACACATTCCCCCAACAATCCCATTGAACCATCATAAGAAACATTCCAGAATGCATAGTTCCACGTGGAAGGCCCAGGGAAATCTCAGAATGGAAGTAACACAAATTAAGTATTTGGATGACCAAAAAATTTGTTCAGGTTTCTCCATAAAATGTTATGGAAAAACCTGAAGAAACTTTGGCTAAACCCAATGCTAAGATTGAAGTTATATATAACTTGATCTGACAACACCGCACTGGAGAAAACCCCTCAGACTTCTGCCTCAAGATAGAATGTGATGATGGAATGCAGAGGTTTCTCCACAACAGAACCTATTCACTTAGCCTCCACCCTTTAACCCTCTTTCAGTTCTACAGCCTCACTGCCCCCACCCTCCCTACAAAGCCTGAGGTCACTTTAATAATCTGTCCTTTCCTTCCGGCTTCAAAACTGAGATGGGCTCCAATCCATGAGCGAGGTTCTTGGGACCTTCCTTTGTTCTTTCCAGGCAAGAATACTGGAGTGGGTTGCCATTTCCTTCTTCAGGGGATCTTCCCAACCCAGGGATTGAACCCTGGGTCTCTCGTATTACAGGCAAACTCTTTACCGTCTGAGCCACCAGAGAAGAATGGTATGCTATTACTTTCTATAGAAATTTTTTTAATATAAAACTTCATTTATTAGAAAAGACTAACAAATATTTATTCAGCTGAGTTCATGACAATCTGGATACTTATCAAATATTGTGAAGAACAAATGTTTTCATTGAATCACAATTCTTACTAAACTAACTCAGAGTTCTCTGTCAGAAGGGAGAGGAGAGTAGATGCTGGACTGAGTGAATTGGCAGTTACTGAAAGACGAGGAGGTAGAAATAAGGATTATAGTCGTCAGGACATATTGCATATAGCCATGAAGGGGAGGAAAGCAAACAGTTGTTAGAAGTCACTAAATTAAATATAAATTAATATAAGAATGACTATAAATATAAATGAATATAAGAATAAAATTCATAAGAACAGATAATGACATACAAAAATGGTAACAATCAATAGACCAGAGAAACTGGAAGTAAAGGGAATAAGAAAAGAGATTGGGACTCAGGGCAAAAATGAAAGAATCCCTGGTTAGGAAGAGGGACACAATTTTGATGGAAGTGTGTGTAAATTAAAGCTAGCAGATGCTGCAAAGGTAATTGGAAGTTTCTTTGCTTTATATATTTTATTTATTTTAGTGAAATATGATAAAATGTCAAGCACTAAGAATGGATTAAATTTGAAAATGCTGTTGTAGATTTTATTTGAGAAAGCTAATGAGAAAACTGTGATAATATACTATAATGGACTGAGTGTTTATGCCCTGCATACCTCACCATGCCTCTCCCCCAGCCTCCCTTCCTCTCCATTTGTGTGTTGAAACCTATTGCACAGTGTGATAGTCTTAGGAGGTGGGATCCTTAGGAGGTGACTAGGTCATGAAGGCAGAATTCTCATGAATGGAATAGGCGTTCTTATGAAAGAAACCCCAGAGAGAAACCCTGTCTCTTCTGCCATGTGAGATTAAAGTGAAAAGATGGCCGTCAATGTGCAAGCGGGCCCTCACCAGACTCTGAACATGCGGGTACCATAATCCTGAGCTTCCTAACTTCTAGCACTTTGAGAAATAATTGCTTATAATTTATAGGCCGTCCAGTTTATGGTGTATTTGGTAGAGCAGCCTGGACAGATGAAGATAGATATTAAAGGGTTACTGAAGGCCAAGCTGAGATTGGTGACCATAAATTTTCAGGTTTACACAGAATATCTGCCTGTTCATGTGAGATTCCACAGCAGTCAGCAGCTATTCTATGCAATGTAGAGAAAAATATATTAACTCTTAATGTAGTATAGGAGTGAATTTGCCTCGTTCCAACAACAAAATATACTCCCTGCCTTAACACATTTTCCTATAATCTACCATATTTATATTATACAATATTATATATGACCTTTTAAAAGTGGTAAAATATGTCTACTTTATCAGACATCTCTGTGACTTAACACTGGTAGCATTCTCTTTGCAGCCTCTTCATGACTCAACGCCTACCTTTGTGGTTTCTGATCATATACTTTGCATACGTTTATTATAGGACTTATTATACAGTATTATAATGATCTCTTTTATTTGCTTTATTTTCTGTTAGATAGTTCATTTCTTAAAGTCCAGAATTTCTACTTCCAATTTTGTATTCTTAGTATGGAGCACCAGGCCTGAGCTTTCAAGAAATGCTTGTTCAACAGAAATGAATGAATCTGTGCTCTACAGTTGAAATACCTAAATCAGAAATTCTTAAAGACTTTATCGAAGCTTCTATATATAAAACCTGTGTGTGCTTAGTTGCTCAGCTTGTTCAACTCTTTGTGACCCCACAGACTGTAGCCCTCCAGGCTCCTCTGTCCATGGGGGATCTCCAGGCAAGAATACTTGAGTGGGTTGCCATGCCCTCCTCCAGAGGATCTTTCCAACACAGTGACCAAACACAGGTCTCCCTCATTGCACGCAGATTCTTTACCATCTGAGTCACCAGCGAAACCCAAGAATACTGGAGTGGGTAACTTATCCCTTCTTCAGGGGATCTTCCTGACCCAGGAATTGAACCCAGGTCTCCTGCATTGCAGGTGGATTCTTTACCAGCTGAGCTACCAGGGAAGCCCCTGGTATTTAAAATCTACCTATTACCAAACACTGGGCTAAAAATAATTTTAAGTAATGTTTTTATTGTGAAATTGCAATTCAAATGGACATATATTCTGGTAAATAAAACATTTTTCTCTATTATAATTTTTATCCCTGAACATAAGTATAAACTATTATGAGTAGTGTAGCAATTGCTATGCTATTTATCAGCCTCACTGACAATGTAATACTATTATAATAAGTCTGAAGCAGTGTTTGCAAATATATATGAATTTATTTTAACCTGGTTAGGAAATGTAAACTATCTTGTCCTAATTCTGACAAGAAGTCTGCGTGCTTCTATTTCAGGTGAAAATTGTACATATTTCCAGCAAAGCAAGTAAGATACTGTCTGCTGAATGCAACTACATGCAAATAATACCGATTGACTCACATGTTCTAAAATTAGTACAGAAACTCCATTTTTAAAAATATTATTTTACTCTTTTTAAAAAAAAAATATATTTGTGGCAGCAATGACTGCAGGATACTGATAAACAGAGATTCATTTGTCAGAAAGCAGAGGAAATAATGAAGTGAAACAGCTCTTATATTCAGGTGGATTTTCATAAAAGGTATATTTACCTTTGGCACTGAGGCCCAATATGTTTTTTTTTTTCTCTTCCTGCTTCTGTTTCTTTATAGTTTCCTATCTAAAAATACTGCTTTTAAGACACCATATTTATATTTTGAGGAGAATAATCTTCTTTATATATTTCACCTGCTGTGGGGTCTTCTTAAATAGGTTTGACTGTGGATGACTTATTAGAATCATTTCTCAGGAAAAAAAAAAATAATTTTAGGCAGTCAGAAAATGGAAGTTAGGCATCCCTTCCCTGCAGCAGACTTCATAGTCTACATTATCTGGAGGAAGGAAACTGCAGATGCAACCCTCAGGCTGTCACTGTTTCTTAATGTCATGATCTGGAAGTTCAGAAGGGTCATCTGAGAATAGTTCTTGGGTTAATCCTAAGAAATGGCTTAAGGATGTATAAAAATTGATGCTGTGGCTCATAAGACACAGCCTCTCTGCCACAGAAGTTGGAGCTGCTAGACTTAGGAGACGTTCACATAGACTTTTTCCCGAGTGTTCACTAAAAATAATTTCAATCATTAGAAAATGGAAAGGTGTTTGTGGTAGGCCCTTTAATTAACTACTCTCTGAGTGTAAACAGATGTATTAATCCAAACAGAATAAAGGTTATACATTTAGGTGTTTATAAAGAATGCAGTCTGTAATATTTCATTCTTTGTACATTTTCCTAATGAGATTGATTTGCACTGTTATATCATAGGGTTTTTTATTTTTTATTCAATTCACACATCATTACTATTACCTGTATTATTACAAGATAAACTATTTGAAGGAAAACTTGTTTCAAGTTATTTTCAGTTAAAGTAAGTTTTTAAAATTAAAAACAAATATGTGTTTGAGTATGGTACTGGCACAAAGACAGAACTATAGATCAATGGAACAAAATAGAAAGCCCAGAGATAAACCCACGCACCTATGGACACCTTATCTTTGACAAAGGAGGCAAGGATATACAATGGAGAAAAGACAATCTCTTTAACAAGTGGTGCTGGGAAAACTGGTCAACCACTTGTAAAAGAATGAAACTAGAACACTTTCTAACACCATACACAAAAATAAACTCAAAATGAATTAAAGATCTAAACATAAGACCAGAAACTATAAAACTGTTAGAGGAGAACTTAGGCAAGACACTCTCCGATATACATCACAGCAGGATCCTCTATGACCCACCTCCCAGAATATTGGAAATAAAAGCAAAAATAAACAAATGGGATCTAATTAAAATTAAAAGCTTCTGCACAACAAAAGAAACTATAAGCAAAGTGAAAAGACAGCCTTCAGAATGGGAGAAAATAATAGCAAATGAAGCAACTGACCAAGAACTAATCTCAAAAATATACAAGCAAGTCCTGAGCTCAATTCCAGAAAAATAAGTGACCCAATCGAAAAATGGGCCAAAGAACTAAATAGACATTTCTCCAAAGAAGACATACAGATGGCTAACAAACACATGAAAAGATGCTCAACATCACTCATTATAAGAGAAATGCAAATCAAAACCACAATGAGGTACCATTTCACACCAGTCAGAATGGCTGCAATCCAAAAGTCTACAAGCAAGAAATGCTGGAGAGGGTGTGGAGAAAAGGGAACCGTCTTACACTGTTGGTGGGAATGCAAACTAGTACAGCCACTGTGGAGAACAGTGTGGAGATTCCTTAAAAAACTGGAAATAGAACTGCCTTATGATCCAGCAATCCCACTGCTGGGCATACACACCGAGGAAACCAAAATTGAAAGAGACACGTGTACCCCAATGCTCATCGCAGCACTGTTTATAATAGCCAGGACATGGAAGCAACCTAGATGTCCATCAGCAGATGAATGGATAAGAAAGCTGGGGTACATATACACAATAGAGTATTACTCAGCCATTAAAAAGAATACATTTGAATCAGTTCTAATGAGGTGGATGAAACTGGAGCCGATTATACAGAGTGAAGTAAGCCATAAAGAAAAACACCAATACAGTATACTAACGCATATATATGGAATTTAGAAAGCTGGTAACGACAACCCTGTATGTGAGACAGCAAAAGAGACACATGTATAGAACAGTCTTTTGGACTCTGTGGGAGAGGGAGGGGGGGATGACTTGGGAGAATGGCATTAAAACATATATAATATCATATAAGAAATGAATCCCCAGTCCAGGTTTGATGCAGGATACAGGAAGCTTGGGGATGGTGCACTGGGATGACCCAGAGGTATTGTATGGGGAGGGAGGTGGGAGGGGGGTTCAGGATGGGGAACACATGTACACCCATGGTGGATGCATGTTGATGTATGGCAAAACCAATACAATATTGTAAAGTAATAATAATAAAATAAAGACAATTTATATGAAAAAAAACTCCATTATGAGAAAGTTTGATAGATTCAGTTTTTTTCACTTGAAACTGCAAGGTGTCACAGTTGACTTTAGTTATAAAATGGTAGAGTAAGGACAGTGACAAAATATATGTTGTGTACATGTTTTTTCAAAATACTATTACTTACTTGACAATATTGGAAAAGAGATTGGGGGGAAAAGTATGATTTGAGCTTGTCATCACTGTTTTCTTTTGTGATTTTGCTCAGAATTTAACCCAGTTTGGAAACAAAAGTCACTCCTTAAAGAAAAATAAAAGTTCTAAAAATATTTTCTAATAGATTTCTTCTCAAGAAGTTAGATCCTAAAACATACACTGTGAATCATATTTTAACAAACCAGAAGACATATTACAAAAGAATGGAAGAATATTTTTTCCAACATCTTTGTTTGAAGTTGGATGTTTGTGGAAAAAAATAGTTGCTCAAATTGAGAAGTTTATTCAGAGAAATAAGCCAGTGCTCTGTGACAGCCTAGAGGGGTCGAAGGGAGATGGAAGTGGGAGGGGAGTACAAGGAGGAGGAGATATATGTATACCTATGGCTGATGCGTGTTGATGTATGGCAAAAGCCATCACAATATTGTAATTATCCTACAATTAAAATATAAAATTAAAAAAAATACTGCTTACCTCCTAGTTTATGGAACTAGCTAAAAAAGAGTCAAATGTAGCTGTTATAAAGAATATGAATAAGGAAAATAAGTTAGCATTTGAAAAACATATATTACAATTTATGTTGTGAATTGTACATGTTATTTTTAATTCTTATTAGAATGCTTTAAACATGATTTATCATTTCCAGGTGAATAGGCAAAGAAATACTGTTAAATTATTTGCCCATCATCCCTGGGTCCTCCTTGGTGGTTCAGACAGTAAAGAATCTGCCTGCAATGCAGGAGACCTAGATTCAATCCCTGGGAAGATCCTTGGAGAAGGGAATGGCTCATCTCTATGCAGATAGATGAAATGTGTTATCTGTTCCTTCCCTTGTGATGCCATTGAATTGTATTCAACTGTAATAGAGGAAATTTTCATTTGTAGAAGTTTTTGTTAATTCCCATAGAGAAAGCAATTATTCTTTAGTTAGGATTTTTATCAGTTGAGTTTTGTGAGAGTGAAGGACAATAGTACATTTGTTATCAAAACTAGGAAACCAATCTCTACTCGCAACTTTGTTTTCTTCTTGTTATTCAGTAGACTGTTGTTTTTTAGTGATTCTTTTATTCATTTCACCTTTATATGATAAGTCATTTATCAAGATTTCATAAAAATAATGTTTCCCAAGCTTTGCTAATACTTTTTTTTTTAAATTTTATTTTATTTTTAAACTTTACATAACTGTATTAGTTTTGCCAAATATCAAAATGAATCCGCCACAGGTATACATGTGTTCCCCATCCTAATACTTTTCATTGTTTAATAATAATATTGACTCTATTCCTGGGCAAAGTTGGTCATTGCTTTAATCAGGATTCTACTTTATATAATAGCTGCTGAATTTGTCAAACAATGAGTTAATGTATATCTACTTTCCTTCACATGCCAAAACTGAGTATAGATATACTGCAAGAAGAAACTACCATGGCTTAGATAGAATGGTAATATTAAGGGGAAAATATTCTATATCAAGTACTTAGGCTTTAAAGTAAAATTTAAATATTGCTTGTGAACTTATTCTGTGTGCTCTGTGCCTTTAAAAACTATTTTGCTATAAATATCAAGACCATGAAAATTATACCTTACAGCCAAACTGTAATCTCCATATCGTAAAACTGGAAAGGTCAGAATATTATTTAATGTTTTACAGTTTATGTAAAAATAAACTGAATCTTAGCTTCCCATTTTGGCCTTGACAGGTAATATGGTGATGATAAAAGCATCCAGATTCCTTCTCCTTAATTGACACTGTAATCTGACATCACCTTCAGCTTCTAATTTGCCTTTTAGTTTGCTAACACTTTCAGATCTACTGGTACATAAAGCTCTTATTCATGCTCTGCCTCTATTATTACAAAAACTGATCTGCATCTCTGTTCACTTAGAAAAGAAAATCTGTCCTACATATAATAGCAATGCAGTTAATGAAATAATTGGTTTAAAATGTTGTACTCTGATGTTGTACATTTATAAAGACTTTTGCAGGCACTGTAGCTTTGGGGAATATAATTTTGGATGTCATTTTTGAAGTGCACTGTTATTTAGAATGAATTGCATGGCAAATGTAATGCATTTGGTATTTCTCCTAGCACTATACATACCTTTTCCTTCATAGTTTTAGGTATTGAAAACTCATCCTTTTTTCTTATGTAGAGCAGCCATATGACTCTGTTAAAAGAGCCTAAGCATTGGATGGAGAGGAGCTTTCTGATAAGAGGAAGCCCTTATTTCATAGCCTCAGTTCTTTAGCTTCTGTGCCGAGTTTGAAACACCAGCTACCAGAGCTCCCTGGAGCATCAGATCCATTCATGGAACAAATTTCCATGAAGCATGATTTACTTAATGTGATATTACTGTATGTAATCTATTTCTTTTCATATCTGTTCCAAAGGGGGTAGGTAGTTGATATAACGCTTATGCATCAAGTTGGCAGGGTTAGCATCTCTGCAATTAGGAAATCTTTGGCATGAAATGTTTTAGTAACTACTAAAGGAGAAATAAAACAGACTTTGGAGTCAAGTCTTAATTCTACCAGTTAGGGGTTGCATGTCTATGGACAAGTCACTTAACCTTCTTAATTTAATTTATTCCATGCATAAAATAGGCATTATTACAATACTTAGTTCATTGATGTAGAATAAAGTTTGGATAGTTGAAATACATAAAGTTTCCAGGGTGTTGACCAGGCACAGAGTACAATATAGGAATTATTACACCCCTTTTCTCTTAATTATCAGAAAACCCAAAGGGCCAATGTCATGATTAATGTCATTTTAGTATATATGTGTATGTGTGCATGCAGCTAGAGCAATGCCAAAAACATAATGGATGCTTAAAAATGTCTTTCATTTATTGATTAACAGCTGATAATTAGGGAATTAGGGGATACATACCTGGACAGTGGGTAAATGTGTGATTTCAAGCAGTCCATCAGGGAAGGAAAGAGTATTTAATCACAGATATTGTTTAGAATTATTGGCACAGGGTATACCCACTTTAAATCTATTTCATCATTGTTTATAAATTCTGTATGGAGGATACCACCACCCTCCTCCCCCTAACTTACTGAATTTCCTTCTTGGTACATTGTTGACTGACCAGGTTGTTTTATGCTATTGTCCATTCAGACTTGGTCACTGCCCATGTCTTCCTAGTTAGTCCCATTTCTGATAGTTGATGCTAATTTGCTACCCTGAAGTCAAATATTGTTAATATCATTCCTGGGTATTAAGAAACTTGATAGTGAACTAATTATAAGGATATTGAGAAAACCAGTTAATTCCTGCACATCTTCCAAAATCTTTTAAGATGCTATATTTATGATTCAATTGAATATATTTTTTAATATAACTAGATTTATAACCATACACAAGATTCACAGGATTAAAAGACTCTTATCAAAGACCTTGATTTTTCAAACACAAAGGCTAATCCTTACCATGTTTCAACTTTCACTAACATCCAGACTATTAAAAATACTTTAAGGTGGATCTTTAGAGAGAAGATAAAAATGACTTTGATATGCTAGCACAGACCTTTCTTTCTTTCAGCTACTTCAAAGCTGCTGTCTTCCATTTCTTCTCTGAGATTTTCAAAGGAAAAGCCTTGACTCTTTTTGTCCACTTATGCACCTCCTATTCACTATTCAATCTACTGCAGTCTGGCTTCTGTTCACAGCACTCAGTTAAGAGCTCTATTATGACAGAGGTCACCAAGGATTTCCCAATTCCCAAATCTAATGAATATTGCTTCATTTGACATTATTGAATCACTATTCCATTCATTTCTATGTTTCCTCATTCTTATTTTCACTTTTTTTATGAGCATATTTCTCTTTTCTCACATTCTATATATTTGTGTTTTACAGTATTCCCTAGGCCCATTGCTCTTCTCACTTCCCGAATTCACTTTTTCTTATGGCATCAATGACATTGTATATGTTGATTCTTAAATTTATTATTTTAAGATCAGACCTTGAGGACAACACTTGAGGTTGAGATTTGTGTTTATAATCATGAGTTAGTTTTTCTTCACCTTTCTACCTAGATATCCTAATAGCTATATTGAATTGAACAAACTCCAAAACTGAATCAGTTGTGTCTACACTTAAACAATTCTGTATTTTCTAAGTTTGCACTACTACTACCCACCTGTTTTCCAGTCCTAAGAAAGTGGCTGATTTTTAAAATCATCTTTCAATTAAAACACAGTGAATAATGAATTTTTAAATTTCCTTGAATTTCATTTATAGTTTAGGTGTTCAAGGTTAAGACTTTCCTCTTTAGATTTAGATACAACTATTGTAGAAATAAGTGGTTCTCCTGGTTTTGGTCTTATGTATTACTTTCATTCTCCAGAGAGTCAGCATAAAACGCCATAAGCCAACTATGAATATGTTACTTCATATAAGTGTTCAGGGACTTTTTTATAGCCTATCTAAAAATATAAAGTCACAGTATTATATTTCTAATCTTCCATTTTGACTTTTATAGAGAATATTCTTCTTGTATGGTGTCTACTCAATTGACAAGCTAAAAAACAAATGCATAAGCAAAACCCTGGTACTTACTGAGTCCAAACAGTCAGTGGTTTTATTAGGTCCAGTTGATATAACTTGAAGATATGACAATCCAGCCATCAGGCTTCATGCTCTGCTTCCGTTGTTGTTTTTACCACCACACAACATTGCTGTTGCAAACAGGCAGTTTCTCTTTGATGTTTTTCCTTAGATGTTGATATGACCAATGTCCACTGCTGCTAGAGTTTCAATTTTGGTTTCTTGGAATCAAAAGGATTTCACTCTTCCCAGTGGTTTTCTAAACCATGACATTTGATATCACCATAATTCTTTGTTCCCAATGAAACAACATTTGAATAGATACTAAAATACACATACACACACACACACACTCTCTCTTTTTGCAAATATGTGTCCACAGTGCTAAGGTGTCTTGTTTAATAATAATTCTGGCCCAAGACTTGCTTTTGCAAGAACAAGGTATTTTCCATGACAATGAAGGCCCAGGTTCTGATCCATTCCATTAAGATGATCTCTTGCTTCAATAGAACCTTGTTATCCTAACCCACCAAATGTCCTCTCTGGGCTCAAAAATCAATCTTAAGTACCCAACGTTAACATTCTCAAAGTAAGGAATAACCTTGATCCTTATTTTCTTGGAGAGTAAGATCATTGCCACTAGCCCTGCTCCATGAAATGTATTTTTTCTGTTTAAAACTGTATATTTCCCACATCTGTAAATACCATTCAAAATCAAATATAATTCACAATGTTTGTGTATCAGTTCAGTTCAGTCACTCAGTTGTGTCTGACTCTTTGTGACCCCATGAATCGCAGCATGCAAGGCCTCCCTGTCCATCACCAACTCCTGGAGTTCACTCAAACTCATGTCCATCAAGTCAGTGATGCCATCCAGCCATCTCATCCTCCGTCGTCCCCTCCTCCTCCTGCTCCAAATCCCTCCCAGCATCAGAGTCTTTTCCAATGAGTCAACTCTTCGCATGAGGTGGCCAAAGTATTGGAGTTTCAGCCTTAGCATCAGTCCTTCCAAAGAACACCCAGGACTGATCTCCCTTAGAATGGACTGGTTGGATCTCCTTGCAGTCTAAGGGACTCTGAAGAGTCTTCTTCAACACCACAGTTCAAAAGCATCAATTCTTCAATGCTCAGCTTTCTTCACAGTGTACCCATATATAAATGTGCCATCCTTATTAACAAATTTTCTTATATAGACTATTCTTTATAAAATGTTTACATTATTAAAACTTTCATAAATACCTTTGTAAATATCATATCTTTGCTCTGTGAATATCCCCTTAGAATAAATTTACTGAAGTTACTGCAAGAATATTTCCAAGGCTTTTATAAAATATAGTCAATTTTTATAAGATTATAAAAGCTCGTATTCATTTCAACAGTGCATATGAATGCCAATTTCTCATGTATAACAAGATTGCATTAGCAGTTTTAATGGCAAAATATCTCACATTTTAACTTTATGATTCTTTATAACCATCACCTCATGCTTTTTCCCCCCACATACATTTATGTGATATTTAGAAGATATCATTCAGTTCAGTTCAGTTCAGTCGCTCAGTCGTGTCCGACTCTTTGCGGCCCCATGAACTGCAGCATGCCAGGCCTCCGTGTCCATTACCAACTCCTGGAGTTCACCCAAACTAATGTCCATTGAGTTGGTGATGCCATCCAGCCATCTTGTCCTCTATCGTCCCCTTCTCCTCCTGCCTCCAATCCCTCCCAGCATCAGTCTTTTCCAGTGAGTCAACTCTTCGCATGAGGTGGCTGAAGTATTGGAGTTTCAGCTTTAGCATCATTCCTTCCAAGAGGGATGGAATGGGGAGGGAGGAGGGAGGGAGGTTCGGTTTGGGGAACACATGTATACCTGTGGCAGATTCATTTTGATATTTGGCAAAACTAATACAGTTATGTAAAGTTTAAAAATAAAATTTAAAAAAACAAACAAACAAAGAACACCCAGGACTGATCTCCTTTAGAATGGACTTGTTCTCTCCAATGAACTGACAAAGCATTGTTAATTTTCACTGTCTACCAATTCCTTCTTCCCTAATCTGGTCCTGCTGGAAATTTACTGTGGAGACTTCTGATTTTCAAATGATACTACAGCTATTGATATATGCCAAAGAAGTGATTTCTCTGTCTGCTCATCTTAAGGATGCTAATATCCACTAAAATGTCTTTTGTTTCCTTCCCCATTGAAAGCTTTGTGTTAGATTATACACAAATGAGGAAATCAATCCTATTTCTGAACTTAATTTGATTACTATATACTATTGTAATTCTGTCCACCTCTGAGATATTTTCCTCATAATAGTCCCTAGTGTTCTGACTTTTCTGTCTCTGAGCAAGTGAATTTCACTTGTTCAAAGTGACCCATAAGCAACCTCCTCTAAGGCCACTCAGAAATGTTCAAACCATCTAAATTCTAGACCACGTCAGCCTGTAAGCACTCTATTAAGCAAGGGTCTTTTTTTCCCTCTGGACAGTTGTGGCTCTTATCACATATTATTAGGTTAGTTACCTAAATATACCAGAAATCAGACGCACTATGGGATCCTTCAAACCGGCACAATGGAGTCATCAGCTCTGTGTGCTTAAGCCATGGTATAAGAGAACCAAAAGTAAAGGAGAAAAAAAAACCTTTCATTCCATGGTAATGAAAAAGGGGTTGATTCAGGGGTTTTTCACAAAGGTCAACCATGTCCATGGTCCACCTGAATTTATATGGAACATTTTGTTTGAATTGCCTGTTTTTCCCCTAGCTTTTATAGAAACCTTGAGAGCTCTGTGACTCAGAGTTATGTTGAATAATAAAACTGCACAGCAGCAGCCTTCAGTAGACTGTCTACCTTTCTTTTTAGAAGGTGACAGAAGCCATGTGAGGAGAGAGAGAGTGCTTGTATCAGAGGGCTTATAACAAAATCTTGGCCCTTTTTTTATTGTTGTTATTTTTTGGATTTTTTGGTCTTTGTATGCAGTGATGAATTAAGATTAAATGATCTGTAGTTTTTCAGGGTGGAGGTGGGGGAAAGGTGGGGGCTTCCCTGGTGGCCCAGACAGTAAAGAATCTGCCTGCAATGTAGGATACCAAGGTTTGATCCCTAGGTCTGGAAGATCCCCTCTAGAAGAAGATGGCTACCCACTCCTGTATTCTTGCCTGGATAATTCCATGGACAGAGGAGCCTGGAGGGCTACAGTCCATAGGGTTGCAAAGACAAGACAGAGAGACTAACACTTTCAGCAAAAAAATTAAAAAAAAAAAAAAAATGCTGATGGTAAAGTCTTCTCTCTTTAATACTACCCAGCAATTTTTAATTGAAAAGTTTTATCTTTCTCAAAAGTAGTAGGAAAATAACTTTGATTGACCTTTCTGATGAGGACATTATTGAAAATTCCTATCATCTGATGTTCTGTTTTTCCCCATCTACTTCTCACTGACCTTTATTGAATAATTCTGAATTATATTCTAAATTTCCTTTGGTCTTTGTGATATTTACTATTGAAATACCATTTGCTTTGCGAATCATTTTTAAGAGGTTCCTTTATGCAAATAGCACTACAATAAATAAAGCAGATACATGAAGTCTTTCTTCTCTGCTTCTCTGCTCTTTGTATCCTCTTAGACAACATTTCTTTTCCACATATATACTCTAATTCTGAAATATACTCACTTTTATTATTAACAATGTATATCAATGTTTTTACTATGACAAGTAATGATCTATTTTAATAGATGGTTTTAAGATGTTAGTGCTTATAAAATAAAATCAATTTAATTAAAAAATATTTACATAGATTTTTTTTTTTCCCAAAGAGAATTATTTTTCAGGGCAATGCAAGTTAATAAAGGTATTTTAAACACCTAATGTCTGCAAGGCCCTGTGTGAGGTACAGGAGAGAGAAATAAGCAGCCAATAGACAATTTCTACACAAAGTTTAAGAGACTAGAATGTTAGTGGTTTAGTTAGGACATACAGTCTAGGTTATGCAGAATCATTTGTGTGTTTCTCAGTCATAAGTGTGACACACACTGGTGGTCCAGGGTAGGCAGGTCATCCAGGGTTCAAAGCTCTCGACTCTTGTTTCTCTTTTCCCTTAACCATTGATGTTATCTGCACAATCAAACCTGCTTGACCAGCACAGTCCAAGTCTTACACTGTGGGAAGGAGAACCAAAGTCTAATCTTATAAGGGAAAGGCCTCTCCTTAAAACAGTTGGCAAGGATTTTAAAAGGGATGGAAAGTGATTCTTTCCATCTGTCTGTGTAGGTGTATACAAGAGTAAAACTTCGAGAGTACTAATGATGAAAGAAAGTAAAATTGGACACTGTAGGGTTATTATATTACAGATATGTTTTTATACAAATAAAAAATACAAATACATGAGTGATTTGTATGCTCCAAGAGAGAAATGTAAATATAAGAGCATGAGCCATTTCTTTTGGATGTGTATAGATGGGAATATTTCATACATGCTTTTTAAACTCGGTCTCACTATTTGACTTGAACTTCAGTATGTATAGATAGAAAGAATGGGTTTTCAAAAAGAAATCATCATGTTCAAAGGCTTGAGGATATGTGAGAAATACTAGGAAAGAGTGTGTTAATCTAATTCATGAAGTAGAATTAAGTTTTGATATTTGAACAGAGAATGTTTGCATAGAATATAGGGATTTACTCTTTGGAGAAGAAAAATGTTCTATATATGTTTTTGAAGCTTAATTTTTTTTTAATTGGAATCTAATTGCTCATGTGAAGAGTTGACTCATTGGAAAAGACTCTGGTGCTGGGAGGGATTGGGGGCAGGAAGAAAAGGGGACAACAGAGGATGAGATGGCTGGATGGCATCACTGACTCGATGGATGTGAGTCTGAATGAACTCCGGGAGTTGGTGATGGACAGGGAGGCCTGGCCTGCTGCGATTCATGGGGCCACAAAGACTGGGACACAACTGAGCAACTGAACTGAACTGAACTGCTTTGCAGTGTTGTTCTAGTTTACAGTGCTGCTGTACAACCATGTGAATCAGCCATAAGTACGCATATATCTCCTTCTGCTGGAGCCTCCCTCCCACTCCCCATCCCTCTCTCTAGGTCATCACAGATCACCAAGCTGAGCTCCCTGTGCTAAACAGCAGCTTCCCACTAGCTATCTGTTTTACACATTGTGGTGTATATACGTCAATCCCAATCTCCCAATTTGTCCCGACCTCTTCTTTTCCCCCTACCCTGTCCATGTGTCTGTTATCTATATCTGTGTTTCTATTCCTGCCCTGCAAACAGGTTCATCTTTGTTTACTTAACAGATATATTTCTGGAATAGTATGTCTAAAAAGGAAGATACTAGCAAAATCACTCAGAAAAACAGTATTCCTGGTGATAGATACTTAAGACTTGAAACAGTCATGTTAGAAAGCAAATTTAATACTGATTTGTCCTTTTTTGTTTTTTTTACTAATACCAAAATATTAAATAATTTAATGTAATCTTAAAAGTGTCAGACTCCTACATTCTAAGTTATTCATAATATGATTGTCTACTGATTCTTTTGCTTTAAACAATCCCTAAAGAAATTATGTTTTTAGATGTACTAGTAAGGAAGATATCCTACATTGCCTTACAGTTAACTTTTTATGCTAATATAATTTACTTAGAGTTATTCATATATTCAGTTTCCTGCCAGTGCTTCCAATATTATTATTCATGGTACTTCCAGTGGTCAGCATATAACAAACAGATATCAATGTTAAACACATAGCAATGATCAATGACTTGACTTCCAAATATGATCATTATTACATAAAATTACAGTCAGAAAAGGAAGCCAATCATTAATGTTCTTAAAACATCAACTCAGAGTGCCAACAATGATTTCACAATAGTGACTTTGAAAGAATCTGTCAAATAGTTTTGGAAACAGTAGTTATATCACTAGTTTTGAGTTGTTTTCCTCTATATGCTTCAGGGTATGATACATGTTTCTTGCATTTTACACTACCATTATGGGGAAACTAATGTAGGGAGTAGCATGATATTTGGCTACTTTCAAGTTGGGTCTTTTATTGCAGTTAATTGTTTTATTATAAGCTACCACAAAATACAGTGGCTTAAAATTTTTAAAAAATGTGACTTGCTCACAAATCTACAATTTGGGCTGGGCTTGTGGGAGTGGCTCATGTCTGTTCTATGTATTGTTAGCTAGGATGAATGATCTACATCTGAGGATCCAACTGAGGGTGACTGGTAAGTTAATGCAAGCTATCAAGTGGTAGCCTTAGCTTGTGTTCACATGGGCCTCTGCATTAGCTGCCTGGGCAAAAGGCTGAAAGTGAAGACCAGTCTCTGAAGAACTAGTCCAGGGAACAGGCACAGCATCACTTATGCCAAAATCTATCAGTAAAAGCGGTCTCAGGGCCAACCTTGACTTAGAGAGAGGGGACACCCAATGGTATGCCAGTAAACTGCCTCTCAAAATAAGTCCTGATTTGTAGTGTTCACCAATTTCTTTGGTGTAAATATCCTCACTCAAGCAGAATTTCTTGTTGTTGTTCTGTTGCTCAGTTGTGTCTGACTCTGTGACCCCATGGACTATAGCACACCAGACTTCCACATCCTTCACTATCTCCCAGAGTTTGCTCAAAGTCATGTCCATTGAATCGGTGATGCCATCCAGTCATCTCATCCTTTGTCGTCCCCTTTTCCTCTTGCCCTCGATCTTTCCTAGCATCAGGGTCTTTTCCAGTAGGTCAGCTCTTCACATCTGGTGGCCAAAGTATTGGAGTTTCAGCATCAGTCCTTCAAATGAATATTCAAGGTTGATTCCCTTTAGGATTAACTGGTTTGATCACCTTGTTGTCCAAGGGACTCTCAAGAATCTTCTCCAGTACCATGATTCAAAAGCATCAATTCTGTGCTCAGTCTTCTTTATGGTCAAACTAGACTACTGGAAAGACCATAGCTTTGACTATACAGACCTTTGTTGGCAAAGTGATGTCTCTGCTTTTGATATGCTGTCTAAGTTGTCATAGCTTTTCTTCCAAGGAGCAAATGTCTTTCAATTTCATGGCTGCAGTCACCAACCCATGATTTTGTAGCCCAAGAAAATAAAAATTTGTCACTATTTCTATTGTTTTCCATCTATTTGCTATGAATTGATGGGTCCAGATGTCATGATCTTAGTTATTTGAATGTTGAATTTCAAGCCAGCTTTTTCACTCTCTTCTTTCACCTTCAAGAGGCTCTTCATTTTCTGCCATTAGGATGGTGTCATCTGAGGTTATTGATATTTCTCCTGGCAATATTGAGCAGAATTAGAGCCACCAAATTGCATCACTGAACACAGAATTGGAAAGAGATGAGAAAAACTATTCTCATGAGCTGGCACAGGCAGATCCAGTACCCTACTTCATATATACCCACCTTGTAATGGCAGTTAATGTGTGGCCACATTCAGGCAGTCACACTTTGGGAATATCGATAAGTTGTGAATTCCTTCATTACAAGATAGGATTGATGTCTGCCTTGTTTCACAAATTTGTGTTAGGCACAAAGGTAGGTTTTCATTGAAAAACACTTCGAGTTTAATGGGTAACAACTTCATTCTTAGATGCCATCCTGAAATTATGTCCTTAATAACGAGGGTGATGTTTCCCTAGAAGATAACATGATGCTTCTTCACACTCTGATTTTACATACTAAAATGGTATAATGAACACCATGTACAACTGTTTTATTTGCTATATAACTCACATACTGGTGAAAATACTGCATTTTATTTACAGATAATTCTATAAAACATATATTTTTTCAAATATAAGAACTCTACTTGTATCTGAATAAAGATTTTAGTTCCCTATTTTAAATATTGGGAAGAAAAGGTTCAGAATCTAGGTCTCTTAATTTGCATAGCAGAGTTTTTTCCTACTCAAATACACTGATAAAACTGGCCTTTTGATTAAAAAGAATAACTATGAGCAATGAGAAAACATTTTGTTTCAGTGTGATGTGAAAAAAAGGAAGATCTTTTTTCTATAGATTGGTAATATTATTGATACAAATTACATTTACATGTTGAAAATTCAAGTTGGCTGTTAATGTTAACACTGCCTTCACACATAGCACTTTGTTCTAGTTTGGCAAGTATTTAAAAAGCAGTGTATTTCAATATATTTTATATGTGTGCATGTTAAACCCATGGTCACAAGGAACTTTTTAAATGGGTTTCTTATAAAATATTTCAAAATATAGTATCCTTATTTACCTCTGAGCTTTCAAGAAAAATCCATTGATGAATTACATTTCATAAATATATTCTTAACATTGCTTACAGAGTCATTGATTTCAGTAGAGACTTTGTTAATTTCATTTTAATTTCTTCATCTCAGAGTATTTTATTAACTCTTTGAGAATTACAGACTAATCTAGAATGCTGGTTTCTTGAAATAAGATTACTTTGCCTAGATTTTACTAATAAAGAATGAATTACTATACTATGATATTTTTTGTCATCCACCTGTTTATGTGGTAAGTGTTCTATGATTTAATTGTTCTGTTTAAACTGTAAAACTCTTTCTGTGTGTAATTTATAGGATATACATTCAAAGAAAATGAATTTTCTATGTACATCACTCATAGAAAATAATTTTAGAATTTATTTACAAGTTAAAATCTAAAAGTTAAAAAAAAAAGGAAATGCTTAATGGTTGAGATATTTTCTCTTATTGGATTATATATTATTTTTACTGCTAGATCATTGATTTATAATGCAGATTTTCTGTTCTGTGAATTAAAAATTTCAGAAATTTTAGGATCTATTTAAACATTGATTAGAAATATGTTTTTCTCCACATTTTAAAACCACTTTGATGATATGTCGTTACATAATTAAAAATGAATGAATCTTATGTGCATATATCATCATGGTTGATCTCATACAAAAATGTGAGTGACAAAAAGATGCTTCACAATGATATACAGAGGGTGATATATTTTCTGTGTAAGTCCAACACAAAATAATAACATATTGTTTTTGAATGCAAATTTAGTCAACTCATCCAGGAATGAGTTGTCTTGCCATATTAGTGGACCAGAGACTGTTCCAAGATTTAAAGATTCAGAGAAAATTCTTGACTTCAGTGATAGTAGATTGTAAATAAGCAAAGTATTATCCCTAAAATATATTTTACAGGTTCATAACTGCTACAGAGAAAAGATAGATGCAAAGAGATGGAGACTGTGTATGTTGAGGGTGCGGAGTATCATTGCATTTCATGATGGGGACTCCATGGGAAGGAATAATTTGGGAAAAGATATATTATGTGTGGAACACTGAGACATACTGATGTCTGGAGGGTATGGATTCCAGACAAAGGGCCTAAGGGGGGAACATGTCTACTCCGATGGAAGAAAAGCAGAACAGTAAAGAATTTGGAACTGAGAAAATGAGGGGGAGAGTGGTAGGACCTGTGCCCAAAAAGGTAACTGAAATATTCCCAAGAGGATTGTCTTGGGCTTGGGTCAGACCCTGAGACCAGATATACCCACATATTATTATGGGAATGCTCCCAGAAGAACCTGATGAAAGAATGGTAAAATAGATAGCCAATGAGAATTTGCTATATGACTCAAGGAACTCAAATCTGGGCTCTCTAACAACCTAGAGGGGTGGGATGGGGAAGTCGGTGGGAGGAAGGTTCAAAAGGAGGGGACATAGGTATACCTATGGCTGATTCATGTTGATTGTTTGGCAGAACCCAACACAATTCTGTAAATATAATTAAATATTGTATTTAATTTTAAATATTGTATATAATACTGTAAATAAAATTAAAAATAAACTTGATATAAAAAAGAATTTTTTAAAAACAGGAAAAAATAAAGTCTGCCACTGTTTCTACTGTTTCTCCACTGATCACATCACCTCAGCTCAAAACCCTACATCGGCTTATTATCTTGCTTAGCACAGTAGCTGAGACCTTTACAAGGTTGACAAAGTTCTACATAATTCATAACCCTGTAGGTATAGTCTGGATGTAGAAGACTATGATTTCTAGACTAAGTTTGATCCAGCAGGGCAAGTTCTAGAGTACACATTACCCTCAGGTCTGATCTCAATTTTAATGCTCCAACCATAGGCTACTTCAGTTCAGTTCAGTTTAGTCACTCAGTGGTGTCCAACTCTTTGCATGGACTGCAGCACTCCAGGCCTCCCTGTCCATCACCGACTCCCGGACCTTACTCAAACTCATGTCCATTGAGTCGGTGATGCCATCCAGCCATCTCATCCTCTGTCATCCCTTTCTCCTCCCTTCTTCTTCCCTTCTCCTCCCCTCCTCCCAGCTCGGTAAGGGCAGTGCAGTTGTTCAGGGTGGTCCTCAGAGGAGAGGGGTAGTTCCATCCTATTAGAATCAGAGAGTGGAAGTGGCACAGAACCAATGATAGGGGTTCCAGCACACCAGAGCATAAACATCCAGACTGTACCTACAGGATTATAAGTCATGTAGAACTTCGTCAACCTTGTAAAGGCCTCAGCTTCTATGCTAAGCAAGATGAGAAGCCAATGTAGGGTTTTGAGCTGAGGTGATGTGATCTGTGGAGAAACAGTGGAAACAGTGGCAGACTTTATTTTTGGGGGGCTCCAAAATCACTGCAGATGGTAATTGCAGCCATGAAATTAAAAGATGCTTACTCCTTGGGAGAAAAGTTATGACCAACGTAGACAGCATATTAAAAAGCCGAGATGTTACTTTGCCAACAAAAGTCCATCTAGTCAAGGCTATGGTTTTTCCAGTAGTCATGTATGGATGTGAGAGTTGGACTATAAAGAAAACTGAGCACCAAAGAATTGATGCTTTTGAACTGTAGTGTTGGAGAAGACTCTTGAGAGTCCCTTGGACTCCAAGGAGATCCAACCAGTCCATCCTAAAGGAAATCAGTCCTGAATATTCATTGGATGGACTGATGTTGAAACTGAAACTCCAATACTTTGGCTACCTGATATGAAGAGCTGACTCCTTAGAAAAGACCTTGATGCTGGGAAAGATTGAAGGCGGGAGAAGGGGATGATAGATGATGAGATGGTTGGACGGCATCACTGATTCAATGGACATGAGTTTGAATAAACTCCAGGAGTTGGTGATGGACAGGGAGGCCTGGTGTGCTGCAGTCCATGGGGTTGCAGAGTCAAGAAACGACTGAGTGACTGAACTGAACTCTGTTCTGTCCGTTGTTCTAAAAAGAATGGTCTGTAATAGAGTAAAGGGCAGGAGCAGAGAGAATAGTGGGGAAGTTACAGCTGTATTTCTTTTGACTTATTTCTATGCCTCAGACCAGAGTAGTAACAGCAGAAGTATCGAGGAATGTTTGCATTTTGGTTAATTGTAGTGATCTTGTTTTCTTTACATTCAAAAAGAGATGTGGACAGTGAGAGAAGGAAAGGCCAAGGAGAGAACTCTTAAGAGGGTTGTCTTTACCAACTTGGAAGAAGGAATTTGTAACAGTATGGTATTAAAAAAAAAAAAGGGGGGGGGAATGATTTTCTTTTTTATGGTGGAAGAACATATCAAGAGCTCAGTTTTTGATGAATGTATAATAGCTATTTCTAAAGTAAATCAAGTGGAAATATCAAATAGGCCTTTAGAGGAGCAAGATAAATTTGGAGAAGAGACTCTGACAGCAGATGTAAATTTGTAATTCTTCAGGGTATGGCAGTATACTTAGAACATGAAACTCCTGAGAACATGGTTTTATATGGTAAGTAGAAATCCAAAAGCAAGCAAGCAAGGAAAAAAAAAATGATACTGGAAACAAAGGGAGAAATGCTATAGCAATGACATGAAATATCACTGCTGCTGCTAAGTCACTTCAGTCGTGTCCGACTCTGTGCGACCCCATAGACGGCAGCCCACCAGGCTGCCCCGTCCCTGGGACTCTCCAGGCAAGAACACTGGAGTGGGTTGCCATTTCCTTCTCCAATGCATGGAAGTGAAAAGTGAAAGTGAAGGTGCTCAGTCGTGTCCGACTTAGCGACCCCATGGACTGCGGCCTACCAGGCTCCTCCATCCATGGGGTTTTCCAGGCAAGAGTACTGGAGTGGGGTGCCATTGCCTTCTCCGTGAAATATGACTAAGTATATAGAATTGAATGCATACATGAAAGTGGTGAATCTATTTAGAAAGGTGTCTGGCAGTTTATTAATGGTGATATGACAGAACATAAGGTATAATGCATGCACACATTTGGGGATGAAACAATTATGGGAGGGCTTCCTATATGGCTCTGTGGTAAAGAATCTGCCTGCCAATGCATAAGGTGCGGGTTTGATCCTTGGGTTGGGAATATCCCCTGGAGAAGGAAATGGCAACCCACTTCAGTATTCTTTCCTGGAAAATCCCATGGGCAGAGGAGACTGGAGGGCTTGTAGTCCGTGGGTTGCAAGAGAGCTGGGCATGACTTAGTGACTAAATCAAAACAAACAATTATGGGAACTTGCAGATTTTCTCTTCTCTATTCTTCTATACTGTCAGTAAAATATAAAGACAGGGGCAGTGAGTTGAACGTAAATAAGAACAGTTGAATCCATGAAGTCAGAAAAACATTTAAATATCATACTTTAGCCTGGAAAAATAGATGGATTAGATAAATAGAACATGATTGTGGAATAACAGTAAGGGTTCATGTGAAATCTTTGATCATGATTTTAAATTGGAAGATGCAAAAAATTGAGTTATCCTTCAGTCATATTCAGCATGTTGGTATATTTGTTCTGGCCACGGTTGTAGTTTAGCCAATTGAACATGAAAAAATAAGGGACTTAAAGGAAATGGGGATGTTTTCAAAAGAATGATTGCAATGATTTAATATGGCATTTATTTAGATTATGGGGGGGAGACTTAAGGGTATTTTGAGACAGAAAAAAAGATGAAAGTATAAATTGATTATAGATTACTCCATTACTCAGCTGCTAAAGAACCTGCCTGCAAATGCAGGAGCCACAAGAGATGAGGGTTTGATCCTGGGTCAGGAAGACCCCCTGGAGAAGGAAATGGCAACCTACTTCAGTACTCTTGTCTGGAAAATTCCATGGACAGAGCAGCCTGGCGAGCTACCCTGTGTCCATGGGGTCACAAAGAGTCAGACAAGACTGAGTGTATGCACAGACATACATGGTAGGTTAGGAAGGTTGTTGTAATGGGAGTGACACATTTAGTGAGCTAGAAACAGAAGGTGTTAATTAGATAGTGGCATACTTGAAACTTAGATTAATTTAAGGAGGCAGTGGTTGTTATTGATCGTGAAAAGACCTTGTGAATAGAGCTGTGATTGAGTGTCTGAAGTATAATGGAATATAAGATTATTTGACTCTGGAACAGATCAAGAAAATGAGGAGCAATATACATGTAAGTGCCAAGATAGCAAAAGCTGTTTTATATGCTGCTGGATCTATTATGTAAAGGTCTAAATCACTCTCAGGTCCATATTAGACACTGAAAAATGTTTATTGAATAAGTTAATGTAATGAATGATAAAAGATATTAATGTGCCAACTTTAAGTACATTCCGTTGTTTCATATTTCATTTTATAAATGGTGTCTTAGTTCATTTGGGCAGACTGGTGGCTTATAAACAACAGAAATTTCTTGCAGTCTTGGAGGCTGGAAGTCTGAGATCAGGTTGCCAGCATGGCTGAGTGAAGGACTCCTTCAGGTCTTGGTATGGGATACAGAGGGGCTCTTTAGGATCTCTTTTCAAGGTCATGAATCTCATTCACAAGGGCTCCACCCTCTAAACTTAATCACCTCCCAAGGCCCCACCTCCTGATACCACCACACTGGGCGTGGGATTTCAACATACAAATTTGGAGAGAATATAAACACAAAAGTTAAGGTAAAGTGTCAGTCGCTCAGTTGTGTCCAACTCTTTTTGACACCATAGACTACATAGTCCATGGAGTTCTCTAGGTCAGAATACTGGAGTCAGTAACCTTTCCCTTCTCCAGGGGATTGCCCCAATCCAGGGATTGAACCCAGGAAGACCCTAGCAAATGGGAATCATAGGAATAAAACTGGCATGCTACCTTTATCAGTGATGTTTCCTTACTTATATTTTAGAAAAAGGCAAACATACTACTTTGTTATTCTTGCGTGAGATGCATATGGCTTTTCTGGACATTTTTATACATTTCCAAAAAAAATGAATGCAATTTTAAAAAGCACAAAGGAAATAGAATGAAATACTTAAAGTGGGGATAACTGAATTTTGCACATAGTAGTAGAGAACTATATTTCTATACCAAGACAAAATTTTGATCTTTAAAAAATAAACCATGACAATTAGATTAATGCTGAAATGTAGCAGTGAAGAGTCAGAATCTAAAGACGAAAGAATTCACATGCAAAATGAGGACTTTGCCCAGAGTAACCACAGAATAATATGAAACAGTCACTATAAGAAGAACTAATTAGCTAATAAGTCAAGTACTTAAAGAAATTTCAGTCTCAAAATGTAGCAGAAAATCAGAAGAGATATTTTAAGAGATAAATTGAAAAGGAATTTGCAGTATCTTAAAACTGTCAAGGTAGGTTGGAGGAAAGGGTTAATGAAAATCTTTTTAATTCATTCTATAATACTGACATAAGAACCAGAGAAGCATAACAAAAAGAAAGGAAAAGTAAAGAACTTTCAACAAATGTTGCTTTTGTACATGAAAACATGCATTTTTATCACAAATTCAGTATCATTAAATAAAACCCAGGTTTCACCAGGAGACAAAGCAATAATTTCAAATAACTGCAAACTGAGTGTACCATGAGATTGGTTCTAAGCCAGAAATTGTAATGCTACTGGTAAAGGTTTAAGGAGGAGAATGGCTTTTTGGGGTTCCTATGGATACTCTAAGGCCCTATGATTAATGTCCATAGAAAATCAAATCAACCCGATATAGTCAGGATGTCTAAGGACCCAAATACTTTAGGAATTAAGGTTTCTCTCATTCAACCAGGCAAGAAACTACATCCAGCTGAAGCAATTGTTTAGGGCAAAGAGAATACCGAGTGGCACTGGGAAAAGGGAGTAAAAATTGCCATTAGTGACCCCAACTAATATCTTTCTTATAGCACTTAGATATCATCCAGTATGAATTGAGGTCTGTAATAGTTATGGGTGTTCATTGGAAGGACTGATGTTGAAGTTGAAGCTCCAATATTTTGCCCACCTGATACAAAGAGCTGACTCATTTGAAAAGACCCTGATGCTGGGAAAGATTGAAGAGGACAACAGGAGGAGAAGGGGACGAGAGAGAATGAGATGAGTTAGATGGCATCACAAACTCAATGGACATGAGTTTGGGTAAACTCTGGGAGTTGGTAATGGACAGGGAGTCCTGACATGCTGAGGTTCATGGGGTCACAAAGAGTCAGACACGACTGAGCAACTGAACTGAATAGTTATGACTGTTTCTTTATTTCAACAATGGATATATCTGTTTATGCTTTAAGTATTTTCCTTCCCATCTCCCATTCTGTTATCAACATATATAAAATATGATAATAGTAGCTAACCTTATATCTCAATGTTTAGGTTACAGAAAAGAGAAAGTGTGATTCATCCTGAACAGGAATGAGTACCAAAGACTTTGTAAGGACTTCATAAATTTTCTTTGGAAGATGGTTAGTATATTTTCAGTTGTACAGGGGTAGTTGAATCACATTAGGAAGAAGCATGAATTTAGAACTTACTTGTGGTTAATAGGGATGAATATGGATTCCAAATTATCAAGAGATGAACCTTGATAACCTTCTACTCTGTCAAATTAGGTAAGCTGGTACAATGTTTCTCAGAATCTCTCGACTAAGTTTGGCCATAAAAGAAAATTGTGCATACAATTTAGAAGGAATAGCTAGCTAGAGGCTTAGGAGTTCCATGTAAAATAAAGCAAATAAGAGCTCGTATATGGTGTCTTGAATCTGCTGACTCACTCATTCACCTTGTCTTGAAGCAGTAACTGGGCTTCCATATCCTCTACTTTTTTTTTTTCTGGTAACTCCTCCTTTAGCTCCTTTGGGCCAGATATGTGTTTAACATTGGCCTCTTCTGCAAACCATCTATATCACTGGGGTTGAATAACTAGAGATGCTGAAAGGTTAATGTGGCTTTTAGCTCATCCACATAGGTTCCAGGTCATTCTCACAAGCTCCAGTTTGCCCTTGCTCACTGTCACACTATGTCCATATATCCTTATGTATCACTTGCCTTCTTTATTTCTAACCCAGCACCAGACACAGAAGCTACAGCTGTCAATGAACTGTTTAACTACTCCTAAAATTGCATAAAGAAATCTTTACAATAATTTGTTATATACCATTATTAATGGCCCATCTCTAATTCATTTCTGATACAAATGCATACATAATTGAGCAGGCTTTCTCAAACTGCCTTTTTCTTTTTGAGGGAATCTGATTTAAATCTGTAGAGAATCTCTCTAGGAATGTTCCAGATTGTTTAGTCATTTTAACATCATATATAATAAGAAAATCTTTTTTAGAAAAGCATTTTATTTTAAAGTGAACATTTTCTCTATCTAACTGAAGTTATGATGTTTAATTTACTATATTATGTAACAATAGCTCAGTTGGTAAAGAATCCACCTGCAATGCAGGAGACCCCAGTTTGATTCCTGAGTTGAGAAGATCCCCTGGAGAAGGGATAGGCTACCCACTCCAGTGTTCTTGGACTTCCCTTGTGGCTCAAACTGGTAAAGAATCTGCCTGCACTATGGGAGACCTGGGTTCGATCCCTGGGCTTGGATGATCCCTTGGAGAAGGGGAAAGCTAAGCACTCCAGTATTCTGGCCTGGAAAATTCCATGGACTGTATAGGCCATAGGGTTGCAAACGGTTGGACACAACTGAGCAACTTTCACTTTACTTCATTTTATAAGAAAATCAGTGATCCAGAAATTTTTTAAAAATGTCTTGGTAGATTTAGAGACAAAATACATAGTACTTTGTAGATTGAAATTTATCAAGTTTAAGATAACGAAAATTTGATAAAATTTGTTTTCATCATTAATTGACAATTCTATTTTCCTAATTTTATTCTAAATAAAATTTAATAATTCATAATTAATACATAGGCTTCATTTATAATCCTTTAAATCAAATGTTTACTAACAATTGTTGCTTGAAAGGATATACGTTTTCAAGACCTTTGTACTTTGAGGTAGTTTGAGTTGTATCACTTCTAAACTGCAAACTCTTTTTCCTTTTAAATCAATAGATAGCTACCTGAAGTACTATTTTTGCAGGTTTTTCACAAGCCCATCTACTACTTTGATATAGTTTATATATAAACTATATATAAAACTATAAACTATATATATATCTCCTGTATTCTGAGTTGGTAAAATATATTGGAAATGACTTTAAATATCTCTTGTGTTTTTAGAAATACAAGATGCGAAAACATACAGTAATCTCATTGACTCTAAAGTTAATTGTCATATGGTGATAACTAAATTTTTTGACTGTTGTATAAAGAACACAGCCCCTGCCCACCCTTCACTTTTGCATAAACTTGAAAGTGGCATGTTTAAATTTTTATGTATATTTAAAAGCACATATGAGCTTGTTTCCTACTGTGTAGTTTTATTTAAATCTTAGTATTTTTGATTCTTTAGTCTTTAATGATGTTTGTGACTAAGAGTAAAGCCAAATTAAAATGAGCAACTTCTCAAAATACTTAAATATAAATTAAATGGTATGATACCTAGGATTTGCTTCAAAATAGTGTGACATAGAAGAAAGGTTGTGAGGTAAAAGAAAGACTGAGGGCAGGAGGAGAAGGGGGTGATAGAGGATGAGATGGCTGGATAGCATCACTGCCTCAGTGGACATAAGTTTGCCCAAACTCTGGGAGATAATGAAGAACAGGAAAGCCTGGTGAGCTGCAGTCCTTGGCATTGCAAAGAGTTGGACTTGACTTAGTGACTGAACAAGAAGAAAGGAGCATAGATAAAGAAGAAAGTGTAGATGAAACAATATCAGTCAAGTTTTGATAAATGTAGAAACCTCTTTACAAGGTCACTTGTGGTAGGCCCTTATAGCTTCAGGATGGGAGTTGGTTACCAGGAAGAGCAAACACATGATTAGTAGGTTGGAACTTTGAGCTTGCACAAATTCCAGGGTAGGGAGTGTGGTTAGAGTTTGAGTTAAAAAAAGCTGGTCATTGATTTAATCAATCATGCCTACATGATGAAATCCCAAATAATTCTCTGTATACCTGAGCCAATAGAACTTCCTGATAAACAATATTGATGGGCCAGGAGGGTAACCCTTCCTGATTTTTGATAAGAGGGCATATAAGCTCTGTGTTCCCTCTGTGAATCATTATAGCAATTAATTGAATCTCAGGAGATTGTAGCCAGTTCTTCAGAAGAGTTATAGCCCAAGGATAGCCCTCAAGACTTGACCTCTGAAGTGATAGCAGTCTTTGGAGGACTTTTTTTTTTTACCTGTGGGATCTAATTCAGGTTGTTATTGTCCAAATTTAACTATAGTACACCCAGTTGGTCAGACCAGTTGAAATAAACATAACTGTTTGAATAAAGTTTACATTTATTTTGACATAAATTTTTATCTGATATAGCCTTTTATTCCTCCATTGTTTATATTCTGTAATTCAAATTGGTGTTAGAAACACCAAAATGATTATATTTCCTAAACACACACACACTTATCTTTGTATCAGTGCTCATGACACCATCTTTGTCTAGAATGTCTTTCTTACATCACATAAGTATTGTCCAGTATGATTGACTGATTCCTTTGTACTCAGTTTAGTAATAACTTCTCCAGGGTGCTTTCTCAGCTATCATACACCAACCCCATTCCCACTCCAATACCCACACCAACTGCTGAAAATGTTGAAGTAAGGTATCTGTTTTTAGGATGTTTATCAAACCTTGTGTATACCTCTATTACTGTACTTCTACATCATTTCATAATGGCCATGTACCTGTTTTTCACAGGATGCTGTTAGCTCCTTAAGAATATGATTTTATTTTCCTGTTTGGGTTGTATCTCCAAGACCTAGCTCAATGGTTGCAACAAAGTATGGGCAATAAATATTTGTTGTGGGAATCATCTGAATGAAATGAATGCATTTGTATATGTCTTTCATAATGTGCTTTCATTGTTCTCTAGATCTAAGCTTATTATAGGATTTAGTTTGATCTTAAGCTTGAAGATTATACAAATGTCATGTTTATCACTTGAGGTTATCTACTGTTGAGCAGTTAAATTCCTAATTATTCTATTAGAGTGCATCTTTGTTACACTGATTTATTTTTCTCTACAGTGTATGTAAAGCAGGCTAGGTTTGGTCCAACAAATATTAGGACTGTGTCTCTATAATGTCACATGTTTAAATAATGAGTGAAAATTCCAATTAGTCGAAATGCATAATCTGTGTGTAATTAAAAAAATTGAAACAAGAAATTTGGTTTTTTTTTCACCACTTAAAATTGCAACTAAAATTATGTAGGCCTCTGGACTCACTGTAAGATAGTTGAGAATAGTTATCTGCATCTCACAGGAGAAATTTCTGTAAGTACTCTTGTCATCAAAAATTTTTCCAATCTTGTATACAGAGAATGGAAAAGAATACCTTTTTATCTCTATATACCATTTTACTTTCTCCTGAAGAAACACAAGCTGGAATCAAGATTGCTGGGAGAAATATCAATAACCTCAGATATGCAGATGACACCACCCTTATGGCAGAAAGTGAAGAGGAACTAAAAAGCCTCTTGATGAAAGTGAAAGTGGAGAGTGAAAAAGTTGGCTTAAAGCTCAACATTCAGAAAACAAAGATCATGGCATCTGGTAACATCACTTCATGGGAAATAGATGGGGAAACACTGGAAACAGTGTCAGACTTTATTTTTGGGGCTCCAAAATCACTGCAGATGGTGACTGCAACCATGAAATTAAAAGACACTTACTCCTTGGAAGGAAAGTTGTGACCATCCTAGAGAGCATATTTAAAAGCAGATACATTACTTTGCCAACAAAGGTTCGTCTAGTCAAGGCTATGGTTTCTCCAGTGGTCATGTATGGATGTGAGAGTTGGACTATGAAGAAAGCTGAGCGCCGAAGAATTGATGCTTTTGAACTGTGGTGTTGGAGAAGACTCTTGAGAGTCCCTTGGACTGCAAGGAGATCCAACCAGTCCATTCTGAAGGAGATCAGCCCTGGGATTTCTTTGGAAGGAATGATGCTGAAGCTGAAACTCCAGGACTTTGGCCACCTCATGCGAAGAGTTGACTCATTGGAAAAGACTCTGATGCTGGGAGGAATTGGGGTCAGGAGGAGAAGGGGATGACAGAGGATGAGATGGCTGGATGGCATCACTGACTCGATGGACGTGAGTCTGAGTGAACTCCGGGAGTTGGTGATGGACAGGGAGGCCTGGCGTGCTGCGATTCATGGGGTTGCAAAGAGTCGGACACGACTGAGCGACTGAACTGAACTGAAGATATTTCTTTGTAATTATGTAGACATGGATTAAATTTGTTTATGCATGAGATTTTCCTTTCCATCCAGGTTACTGTGTCCATTTACAGGTATTATTATAATTGAAAAGTTAAAATAATGTATAATTTCTTTCTTAAAAGACAAATCTTTCAGCAGCTGCAAAAAACATGCCCTGCTCAGGACCCTGCAGAAATGTTATCATTCAACAATATTTCTGAATAAATAAATAGGGTGAGATTCACTCCATATTACTAAAAATTGCCTGGAAATTATCACCAGATCCATTCCATCTATCTATTCCCACATGTTCTTGTTGTTTAGTCACCAAGTCATGTCCGACTCCTTGCGACCCCATGGACTACAGCATGTGGCCTCCCTGATCCTCACCATCTCCTGGAGTTTGCCCAAGAGTTTGCCAAGTTCATGTCCATTGAATTAGTGGTTCCATCCAGCCATTTATAATTTACTTTTTTACTATCTGTATTACATATCTAGATACTATTATCTCTGATTTTAAAGTCCCAGTCAGTTCAGTCACTCAGTCATGTACAGCTCTTTGCGATCCCATGGACTGCAGCACACCAGGCTTCCCTGTCCTTCACCAACTCCCAGACCTGCTCAAACTCGTGTGCATCAGGTCAGTGATGCTATCCAACCATTTCATCCTGTCATCCCCTTTTCCTCCTGCCTTCAGTCTTTCCCAGCATCAGAGTCTTTTCTAATGAGTCAGCTCTTGGCATCAGGTGGCCAAAGTATTGGAGCTTCAGCATCAGTCCTTCCAATGAATATTCAGAACGGATTTCCTTTAGGAGGGATGGTTGGATCTCCTTGAAGTCCAAGAGACTCTCAAGAGTCTTCTCCAACACCACAGTTCAATAGCATCAATTCTTTGGCACTCAGTTTTCTTTATCCAACTTTTACATCCATGCATGACTACTGGAAAAAGCATAGCTTTAATTATATGGACCTTTGTTGGCAAAATAATGTCTGCTTTTTAATACACTGTCTAGGTTTGTCATAGCTTTTCTTCCAAGGAGCAAGCGTCTTACTTTCATGGCTGTAGTCACCATCAGCAGTGATTTTGGAGCCCAAGAAGATAAAGTCTGTCACTGTTTCCATTGTTTCCCCATCTATTTGCCATGAAGTGATGGGACCGGTTGCCATGATCTTAGTTTTTTGAATGTTGAATTTTAAGCCAGCTTTTTCATTCTCCTCTTTCACCTAAAGTCCCAACCACCTTAAATACTGAGCTTAAGTCACATCTATCATTGATGCCTCTGGGTTAAAATTAATTCCCCTTATCTTTAGTACTAATGCATAGTATATTACAAAGTAATACTTTCTTGCCCTCTAATTTTAATCTGTGTAAACTATGCCTATCTAGTTAGACACAAAGCTCTTTCAGATCACCAAGAAGGTCTTTTCTGTACTATTTTTCTGTTTCAACCAGCAACCCCAAAAATATAGTGCCAAACACTGAGTGGGTATACTATACATACATGACTAATTGGTTAATAGAATGACTAAACTGTCACTCAGTGTGACCTTTTCGAAGAAACTTTCTAACATGAAAAGAAAGCCTTAGGCCAATATATTTAAACAATTTGCATAATATATTTTCTTTTGTGGATTTAGCTTTATTTGTATTTAAGTGATTGCCTATATGTGACTATATCAATTTAATAAGGAGACAAGACACACAGAGAGACAAACAATATGAATATCACTGCTGTAGAGTTAGGTCTGAAACAAATAAGCCTGTATTCTTATCTCTCTTAGATGTCAGCTCTTTTTTCTTGAGCAAATTACCTAAGTTGTGTGTCTTATGATTTCATCCATATAATGGTAATTTGTAAATACTTCATATTTTTATGGAAAATAAATGGATAAATATGAAATAGATGAAGAGTGTGTATACATACACATATATTGATATATATCACAATATACAATGTAAGCTTTAGTATAAGTATATACATATAGACATATATAGTTTGTAACTTACTCTATAGTGTGATCACCATAGTATTATATCATTCTTAGACACACTTTCAAGACTAGTTAAGTTGTTTTGGGGATCTAGTTAAAGAAGATACCAAGTCAACCTCTGGGGAAGAACTCACTGACATAGAAATGTAGTTATAATATTTAGTATGAGCTAGTAAAAATCATCAAGTTCAGGAGAAGGAAAATTGGAGCACCGAAGAGCATGTGTCATTTAGCTCACCTTCTGACAGCCTGCAGGGATTGCCGCCTGAATCCTAGGAGAAAATGTCACTAAAATATATGTCTGACATTTAGAGGAAAAGGCAACCTGGTCCTGTAGCCTATGTCAGGGAGCATAATGAGGATTATTGTTGGCAAATAATGACATAGATATAACCACTTAAGTCTTACCAGCTGCTCCTCATTCTGCATGTATCTTCTTTGTTTTCGAGGCACTAATTCAAGAGGTAAATGAGTTTTGCTGTGGTTCAGAGATGTTGTGGTTTGGGGGCATTTTTCTAGTGTTTTGGTAGTATTAACAGCATCCTGCCATCCATAGCAACAGCTATGTATGCTGGGAAACATCACTAAAATGCTTTATGACTTGCCCCAAATTTTTAAATTGCAGAATAGAAATAAAACCTAGGCTATTCTGATCCATTGCTGTTTGTCCTGTACTTGGCTGCCATCTTTACACAGATTTTCATAGCTTACTGATCCTCAGAGTCACTTGAAAGATATTTTAAAAATCCATAATATTGAGTCATTGAAAATTTGACCCAGTATGTTGGTGGAGAGTCCAGGAAGCATAACTCTTTAGGTGTCCTTTCTGAATCTGAAACAGCCAGCTTTGGAAACCACTGACCTAGAATATGAATGATTCTTTTTTAAAACTTTCGTTATTCATTCAGCTTTGGAATCAGCTAGTCTCGGTAAGTATCCTATTTCAGCCATGTAATTAGCTGTCTGGGGGAGCTTTTCAGAACCTCATGCTACTCTTCCTTGATTAAACCTACTTAGAAAGTGTTGTGAAGATTACAAATAATGTGATATGGCCTATTACAGGTACTCAACAAATGACATCTGTTAAAAGATGAATAATGATGACCTAATAAAACTGCCCCAGCATGTTATAGATGATAATTTATACAGCTTTTAAAATCATTAATGATTTGTAATGTACCATATGCAGTAACATATTTTCTCCTAACATTTTTTATATAATTAGGTGTCATTGCAACCACAACAGATTCTAAAAACTTAGCATTAAAATTACTGAAATTTTACTGAATTCTATGTTATAAAAGTAAATTATCATATATATAAAATAATTTTCACAGCAAACTAGTTTGTTTAATTACATACCATTTACTATTTTAATTCTAAGAACAGCCTATCTAGTGTTTTTATAGTGCCTTGATTTTTTTGGGTGGTTGTTAGGTAGTTGTGTTTGTACTGGTACTTAGAAAATTAAATCCAAGTATTTTTAGGAATAGGTAAGTTGAATTTTTGAGTTGTCCAGTTGATTTTCCCAGTCTTTAGGATTTTGAGAAGTCATAAAAATTAAGTGACTTGGATTCTCAGCAAAAAGCTATTTTATTTTATTCTATTCTTTCTGTGGTGTCTAATTTAGCCCCAGATTCACAATTTTACCACTCACCTTTTAAAATATTCTCATTTGAGAAATATTATTAATGAAGTTCAGAGATTAATTATATAAAAAGTTGATAAGACTTAAGCCAGTTTTATATCTTCCTGTAAACCAATATAACGGAGAAGGCAATGGCACCCCACTCCAGTACTCTTGTGTGGAAAATCCCATGGATGGAGGAGCCTGGTAGGCTGCAGTCCACGGGGTCGCTAAGAGTCGGACACGACTGAGCGACTTCACTTTCACTTTTCACTTTCATGCATTGGAGAAGGAAATGGCAACCCACTCCAGTGTTCTTGCCTGGAGAATCCCAGGGACAGAGGAGCTTGGTGGGCTGCCGTCTATGGGGTCGCACAGTGTCAGACACGACTGAAGCAACTTAGCAGCCGTAGTAGCAAACCAATATAAAGATGAAAGCAGTAGATCTTTATGATATTGGAGTTTTCTGTTATTTTTGAATGTATTTATAGTCATCCATGCATTGAATACTTCTTACATATACACACATGTGAGAAAATATTTTCTACTGATTGTATAGATTCTATTGCTTTGTCACTGCAATCAACTTAAATCATTCATAGAGATATCACAAAGTGGAATTTTTGTTTTTTTATAAATATATATATATATATCATGTACAAGCATATATATTTTAATATAGAAACAGTGACATAAATGTTTTGGTGTTGTTTCTGAAGACACAAATGAATATTTTTATTACTTTTAAAGCTTAAGAGTTTAAAGGAAAAATTCTTTACTAAAGAGAATTTAAATATTTTCAATTTTTTATAGTCCTAATTGGTAATGTTCTTGACCAAGATTTAAAATGTAATCAATGTTAGTATTCAGCAGGATTTTGAGAATCAGCAGATATTATCCTAATATCTTATCAAAATTTAGGAATCCATTCTACTACAAAGACTCCAAAATGCAATAAATCATGTATTTGAGAGCTGTCATTAAATTTGTATAAAATAGCAATAAAAAAGTAATTGTGATTAGAATACATATGCTGAATTTGCTTGACATTCAAATTATGTAAGGATAATGTTTCTGATCATACATGGAAACACGGAAGTTGAAAGAAGACAAAATGTAATCTTTGTATTCTAGATGCTTTGAATCAATTATAGAAGCTAGTACCTAATTTAATAGAAAATCCAATAAATTATTACTGTACTACATGTACAAATCAAGTTGATTATAGGAGATGGAAACATTCATTTTGATTAGGGACTAGAAGAAATGACAGATGTGAATTCAAACTTAGAAGATAATAGGTTTCAAGTAGGTAGAGAAGGCAGGAAAGTTTTAGAAAAGACAGTTTTAGAAAGTGCTATATGCACATCTTGTCAGAGAATGGCAGATTGGTATCTGGTTGAAGTATAAGACATTTCTGGGTATAAAAATAAGATAGATAAAGATATAGTGACTTAATCCAGAAGGGCCAGTATGTAAATTTAAGGACCTTGGTTTTTAAGACTTATTAAACAATTATGGAAAATAATAATGCTTTAAACTGAGTATTAGGATAACAACTAAACACAGTATGCAGAATATATAATAAAAAAGCTGGATTTTGAGCAATTACACTACTGCTAGACAAGGGGTTTATAAAATCTTAAATGGGCAGTAGAGTAGTGTGGACATAGTTAAGAGGATATTACAACTCAAAATGCTAATTTGTAGCAATCAAAATCAGTTTAGGAAATGTATAAAAATATGTGGTTTTCTAATTTTCATGAAGTAATTTCTAGTCTTTCCCATTCTGTTGTTTTCCTATATTTCTTTGCATTGATCACTGAGGAAGGCTTTCTTATCTCTTCTTGCTATTCTTTGGAACTCTACATTCAGATGCTTATAACTTTCCTTTTCTCCTTTGCTTTTTGCTTCTCTTCTTTTCACAGCTATTTGTAAGGCCTCCCCAGACAGCCATTTTGCTTTTTTGCATTTCTTTTCCATGGGAATGGTCTTGATCCCTGTCTCCTGTACAATGTCACAAACCTCTGTCCATAGTTCATCAGGCACTCTGTCTATCAGATCTAGTCCATTAAATCTATTTCTCACTTCCACTGTATAATCATAAGGGATTCGATTTAGGTCATATCTGAATGGTCTAGTGTTTTTCTCTACTTTTTTCAATTTTCATGCAAAGATGGGCTCGATAAAGGACAGAAATGATGTGGACCTAACAGAAGCAGAGATATTAAGAAGAGGTGGCAGGAATACACAGAAGAACTGTACAAAAAAGATCTTCACAACCAAGATAATCACGATGGTGTGATCACTCATCTAGAGCCAGACATCCTGAAATGTGAAGTCAAGTGGGCCTTAGAAAGCATCACTATGAACAAAGCTAGTGGAGGTGATGGAATTCCAGTTGAGCTTTTTCAAATCCTGAAAGATGATGCTGTGAAAGGGCTGTACTCAATATGCCAGCAAATTTGGAAAACTCAGCAGTGGCCACAGGACTGGAAAAGGTCAGTTTTCATTCCAATCCCAAAGAAAGGCAATGCCAAAGAATGCTCAAACTACCGCACAATTGCACTCATCTCACAGGCTAGTAAAGTAATGCTCAAAATTCTCCAAGCCAGGCTTCAGCAACACGTGAACCATGAACTTCCAGATATTCAAGCTGGATATAGAAAAGGCAGAAGAACCAGAGATCAATTTGCCAACATCAGCTGGATCATCGAAAAAGCAAAAGAGTTCCAGAAAAACCTCTGTTTCTGCTTTATTGACTATGCCAAAGCCTTTGACTGTGTGGATCACAATAAACTGTGGAAAACAAAGAGATGGGAATACCAGACCACCTGACCTGCTTCTTGAGAAACCTATATGCAGGTCAGGAAGCAACAGTTAGAACTGGACATGGAAAAACAGACTAGTTCCAAATAGGAAAAGGAGTACGTCAAGGCTGTATATTGTCACCCTGCTTATTTAACTTCTATGCAGAGTACATCATGAGAAACGCTGGACTGGAAGAAACACAAACTGGAATCAAGATTGCCGGGAGAAATATCAATAACCTCAGATATGCAGATGACACCACCCTTATGGCAGAAAGTGAAGAGGAACTAAAAAGCCTCTTGATGAAAGTGAAAGTGGAGAGTGAAAAAGTTGGCTTAAAGCTCAACATTCAGAAAACGAAGATCATGGCACCTGGTCACATCACTTCATGGGAAATAGATGGGGAAACAGTGGAAACAGTGTCAGACTTTATTTTGGGGGGCTCCAAAATCACAGTAGATGGTGACTGCAGCCATGAAATTAAAAGATGCTTAGTCCTTGGAAGAAAAGTTATGACCAACCTAGATAGCATATTGAAAAGCAGAGACATTACTTTGCCAACAAAGGTCCGTCTAGTCAAGGCTATGGTTTTTCCAGTGGTCATGTATGGATGTGAGAGTTGGACTGTGAAGAAAGCTGAGCACCGAAGAATTGATACTTTTGAACTGTGGTGTTGGAGAAGACTCTTGAGAGTCCCTTGGGCTGCAAGGATATCCAACCAGTCCAATAGGCCATGCTGGTATATTGAATACACCACTTTCACAACACCATCTTTCTGAAGGAGATCAGCCCTGGGTGTTTTTTGGAACGAATGATGCTAAAGCTGAAAGTCCAGTACTTTGGCCACCTCATGTGAAGAGCTGACTCATTGGAAAAGAGTCTGATGCTGGGAAGGATTGGGGACAGGAGGAGAAGGGGACGACGTGAGTCTGAGTGAACTCTGGGAGTTGCTGATGGACAGGGAGGCCTGGCGTGCTGCAATTCATGGGGTCGCAAAGAGTCGGACATGACTGAGCGACTGAACTGAACTGAACTGATGTGGTTTTCTAAAAATCTACCAACAATTGCTATATTTTAAAGTATTTGATTTTATATGAGTTTTCTTTAGAAAATCAAAACCTGTATAAATTTTAACATCTTAGAGATCTAAGCACAATAGAAATGATTTTAATTAAAGAAAGTATATTTTCATGTAATAATACTACCTCATTGTGAAGGCTGGTAAATAGGATTGTGACATTTCCCCATGATAAAATTTATAAATTCTTATGGGTAATATTAGATGATATGATTCACATTGTTATGGCTAGAAACATTCTTATCCTAATATTTATTCAGGGTTAATTTTTTAGGCCATTACTCTTTTAGGGAGTAATGGCCAGCTGTTGCAAAGATCCAACACTCTGGAAAAGACCTTGATGCTGGGAAAGATTGAGGGCAGGAGGAGAAAGTGGCAACAAAGGATGAAATGTTTGGATGGCATCCTTGACTCAGTAACACCAGTTTGAGCAAACTCCAGGAGCTAGTACGGACTGGGAATCCTGGCATGCTGCAAGTCCATGTGATCACAAAGCACCAGACATGACTGAGCTACTGAACAACAACCCTAACAGAAAATACGGAGTTATTTATGATATGTGTTATGGGTATGTACAAATATTTCAAAATTAGGAAATTATTCATTCTATATTTGATTCAGACCAGAATTGCACTTCTTATGTTTGGACAATGATATGTGAGAATAAGAGCAATTCACAGAAAATCTCCAATGTCAACTGTACTTAATCTTGTTACACTAAAATTTAATCAAATAACAATATAAGCTAAATTTTGTTTGCTTCCGTATGGTATTTGACATGGATACCACGAAGATATCAAATGGACAAACCCTTTCAAGGTAAAAATAAAAGAAATAGGAGCTTCTTAGTCAAAACTAATTTATACACTCATGGAAGATAAGTTTATGACTTCATTGAGTTACTTATCAATTCCTAAAACAAGTCATTTCAGTATATGAAATGCATGACTACATAAGTAAATACTGGTTTTTATGGCTCTATTAGTCATTTATTTTTATGCCTTTGTATAGTTTATTGACCTCTTTCTCTATATGCCTACAGGCTTTATCTCATAAAGACATGAACTTAAAAGCAATGAATAAAATGTGAGTTTACATGATTATGTTGGCCTTGAAAATTATTAATGAGAATAATTGTAAAGGGGTAACAAAAATGGTGAGTCCTAGTTTCCTAAAAATTACTATATCCTTAATTAACCTAAAAGCTTTAGAAGACATCAGTATTTTTTAAGCTTTCATTGTGTATATTTGATTTACAATGTTATGTTTAAGATATAAATCAAACTGCTTCAGTTTTATATTTATATATATATATACACACACACGTATATATACACATACATACATATACATATTATTTTTCAATTATTTTACATATAGATTATTATAAGATATTGAATATTATTCCCTGTGTTATACAGTAAACCCTTGTTGCTTATTTTATATTTAGTCATTTGTATCTGTTAATCCCATACCCTTTATTTATCCCTTCCTCCCCACTCCCTTTCTCCTTTGGTATTTGTAAGTTTATTTTCTATGGGAAAAACATACTCTTTAAAGGTTTCTATTGGTAAAGTAAGAATCCAGTGCATTTGCAGTGTGTCTGGTTTTAACTAATCTGTCCTCTGCTAGGCTTAGCTTTGAAAGCTAGAATAGGAAAAAAAGATTCAATTAATAGGCTAATTTAATTGGATTAAAAAGGCATCATGTGGGAAAAATTCAGATGATGATCAAACTTAAAAGAATGGTATTATAATAATAATTACTATTTGCGAAGAGCCAATCACATATCAACAATGTACCAGGTACTTAGAACATTTTTTTCCAAACAATGCTATCATCAATATCATTTTATAGATGAGAAATCTGAGACTCGGCAAGATCATTAGTTAATTAAAAACTATCTAGTTAGGACATGGAAAGTCAAGGTTTTAATGTAGAAATGTCTGACTCATTGCTGAATACTGGTTTTATGTACATTTAAATCAGTTTTCATCTATAATTTTAAGATTCTTATTCTAACAGGTGGGACATCTTGTTGATTGTGCCCAGCATTTCCTTCTATTTTTGAATCTCAGCTAATTATGTAGCAAGTATAATAATATCACTTTCATATGACAAATTAAATTTAGAATCAGTGCCCCCACATTTAAGTTAATCAATTGTCAAAGTAAGATCTTCCTCTGTTGCCTTTCGATTTAATCCTGAAAAGAATTAAAGTGAATAGCTCAGTTCTTACACTATTAACAATAACTTGAACCTTTAAGATTTTACATTTCAAGGTCTTCATCATTTTATCTTCTCAGCCATTAGTTTTACATTTTAAAAAGATGAATATGAACTAGGTCACCTACACAACTGTATAAGTTATATTTCAGCCTATGTTCTTTTCTGGGTATTCATTCTTGACTGTCACTGGTTATTGGTTGGCATGATTTTAAAACATTTAACACACATTAAGAACCCTAAAAAGGCCTGTGCATGCTAAAATATTATACCTGTAACTTCATATTTTCAAGTACCTACTTTGTACTTATCTGGCTATTTGATTTATCTTTGATGCATCTCACCATTTATAAAATTTGGAAATTGATTTGTCTATTAAATTTCTGAAGGAGGTAAAAGTAGCTCACCATTTTTCTTCAACTCAAAAGTGTAAGATCTACATTAAGATCATTTTCCATTTCTCTTGGGTCTTTTTAAATTGTGTTCTAAGGTGAGAACAATGAATTATCTGACAGAATAAGGTTTTTCCTGCACTGCCAGCCTTCCAGAGCATGATAAAAGCATCTTCCACAGTTTTTATGCAACCTGTAATGACTGCAGGGCCAGGTAACTGACAGACAAGAACCAGACGTCACCTTTATTTCAAAGATCACACAAAACAGCAGTGAATCACGAGAAGGGAGGAAGTGAAGGATAAGAACATCAACTCACTTCACTTTGAAGGGACATGGCTTACATCTGTCTTTCTACATTTGCGGGGCTGGGGAGGGAGTGGGAAATTGGCAAGCTTGCAGTAAACCAGACTTTCTAAAAGGTAAAATGGTTCAAAGGATTACTGGAAACAGTGAATCTTACCATATTAAATGGGTCAAGGATGAGCCTTGAAAACATAAAATTAAGTGAAACAAGCCAAATAAATAAAAGGCCACATATTATATAATTCCACATATATAGAATGACTGGAATAGGCAAATCCATAAAAATAAATGGAATAATTGTTGCCAGGGAGACAGTAGGGCAGGGCTGCCAATGAGTACAGGTTTCTTTAGGGGTAATGACATTTTTTCTAGAAATAAATAGTGATGGAGGTTACAAAACTTTAGTAAATGCAGAAGAATTGTATAAATTGTATACTTTGAAAGTCTGAGCATTGCAATATGTAAATTACTTTTTTCCCCCCAAAAATGGCTTAACACACATTTCTGAAGATGTTAGAAACCAACAATCTGGATGAAAAAAAATATATATATGTATGTATGTGTGCCCTCCTCCAGGGGAGTTTCCTGACCCAGGGATTGAACCAGCATCTCTTACATTTCCTTCATTGACAGGTGGTTCTTTACCACTAGCGCCACCTGGGAAGCTATATATATATACACACACACACACACACACACATTTGACTAAATGCTAGGTAGTCTAAATTTTTAATAAGCCCACATATTTTGAAGATAATTATTTTCAGACACTTGAAATATCCCTTGTGCTTACTCGCTCAGTAATGTCCAACTCTTTTGTGACCCCATGAACTGAAACCTGACAGGCTCCTCTGTGCATGGAGATTCTCCAGGCAAGAGTACAGGAGTGGGTTCCTATGCCCTCCTTCAGGGTGAAATACACCTTAAGTGAATGTAAAGTAAATTACATCTAATCCTTGAGCAACATGGAGGGTGATCCATATATAATTTATGTTAATAGTTGGTCTTCAGTATATGAGATTCCTCTGCATGTGTACACAGACCATGTATACTAATGAAAAAATATTTGGGTATATACGTGGACCAGCCCAGTTCATACCCACGTTGTTCAGGTGTCAACTTTATGTCAGAAAATAGGAAAGGCAAGAAGTTCCAGAGTTTTCAAACATATTTCTTTTTATAGTGACCATGGTATTTGAAATCCAGGAGTCCCTAAACTCTAGAAGTATTAGACAAGTATCTAGAAGTACTGAAAAATTTGCCTTTATAAGACAGATGTATAAAATAGTCAGGAGATATTAAAAAAGAAGAGCAAAATGGACCCATGTCAAATGTTAATATTTATATTATTCAAGTTTTAGTTTCTAGTATAGATATATACTTCAAGGTTTTAATATTTACCCTGAAGGTGAAAATTCTGTGATTAAAAGAATTTAACTTCTTTTCTTTCTCTGTCACTTTTACTAGAGACATGTAATATAAGAAGCTTTGTTTTTTATAAAAATGGCACATTGAAATTGTTTTGAAAATAAAACTATTCATTTTATATGCTAATATTATAGCAAGTAAGATGTGCTCTAGTTAAGTATGCTTATTGAAAAGCAATTGTTTCTAGCTTATTAAAAATTTATTTCTTCCCCTTACACATATTCAAAACATCTAAAGAACAGTAAATTTTTGGCAGTGTAGAACTCTGGCCAAAAATGTGTATTACTTATACAAATTCCTGCTTTATATATTTCTTAGAAGAGATCAATTCAAACACAGCAACTTATTTTTTGTACCTGGATAGTACACAAGTTGAATTGCATGTAAAAATAAATGTTTTACATTTTGATTTCCAATTATTTTTATTTGCTTAACTATCTCTTTAACAATTTAAAGTAGAAGTGGGATTCAGTATCATGCAGTTAACATTTTAAAACTCAGTGAAATAAGTAAAGGGAGAAACCTCAAAGGAGAGTAACAGAAAGAATAAGACTTTTTACTTTGAAAATATGAACATGGATTTAGGTACTATTTACTGAGTATGTATTAAACCCTCACACCATACACAAAAATAAAGTCAAAATGGCTTAAAGACTTAAATGACACCATAAGACTCTAAGAAGAGAACAGAGGCAAAACATTCTCTGACTTAAATTGCACCACTTTCTTCTTAGATTTCCCAAGGCAATAGAAATAAAAGCAAAAATAAACAATGGGACCTAATCAACTTACAACCTTTTAGATAGCAGAGGAAACCAGAAACAAAACAAACAAAAGACAACCTGTGATGTGACCAACAAGGGCATAATTTACAAAATATACAAACATCTCATACAACTCAACAACAAAAACAACCCAATCAAAAAATGGGCAGAAGATCTAAGTAAACAATTGTCCAAAGAAGACATACAGATGGCCAAGAGATACATGAAAATATGCTCAATATCACTAAACATTGGAGAAATGCAAATCAAAACTACAAACAAGTAGCACCTCATACCCGCAGAATGACCATAATTTAAAAAGTCTACAAATAATAAATGCTGGAGATGGTTTGGAGAAAGGGGAACTCTTCTATATTGTTGGTGGGAATGTAAATTGGTTCAGTCACTGTGGAAAATAGTATGGAGGTTCCTTAAAAAAAAAACTAAAACTAGAGCTTACCATATGATCTAGCAAACCCATTCCTAGGCATATATCTGAAGAAAATTCCCCAAAAATACGTGCACCCCAGTGTTTATACCAGCGCTCTTTATAACAGCCGAGACATGGAAGCAACCTAAATGTCCATCCATGAAATGAATGGATAAAGAAGATTTAGTGTGTATATATGCAGCGGAATACTAAACATAATGAAACAATGCCTTATGCAACAACATGTACTGACCTAGAAATTATCATATTAAGTGAAGTCAGAGAAAGACATATCACATGATATCACCTATATGTGGTATCTAAAAAAATGCTACAGTTGAACTTACAAAACAGAAACAGATGCACAGATATAGAAAACAAACTTATGGTTGCCTAAGGGGAAAGGTAGGGAGAGGGATAAACTAATAGTTCGAGATTAGCAGATATACTACTGTATATACAGTAGATAAACAGTAAGATCGTATTATATAGCACAGTGTATATATGTGTGTGTGTATATATATATATATATATGTGTGTGTGTGTGTGTATGTGTGTGTATATATAAAACTGAGTCACTTTGTTGTATACCAGAAACTAATACAACATTCTAACTCAGCTTTAAAAGTTCTGCTTGCTTACAATATCAAGTAATCATTTTACCATACATACAACTCATAATCATAAAAAAACCCAAAAAGCCTGAACAATAAAGCAGTTAAACTTTCCTAAAATCACAGTTTAGCTGTATAACATTTAATGTCATTGCACATTAACTTAACATGTAATGAAATTAAAATATCTTTCAATAAATTCCACCATACCATACAACTGAAAACACATACCTGTGAAAAAATAAGAAACAAAAACTACAAAAAAATGTTTTCTCTACATCCAGATGGGGCAAATATTTCTAAAGTATACTTCATAAAATTTGATTTTCAAACAAGACTGCAGAGCTATTCTGTAATTACTTACTAAGTGACATATTTTAAATCACCCAGTTGTTAAATTATTATGCTTGAGTCATCTATTACCTACAAAGTTGTTTGGATACACAAGACCTTCCTCTAGCACAGTGACACAAAGCAGCGTGAAAAACCATGGGTGGAACATATTTACACAGCAGGGTAACCTTAAAGCCATTTACCTCAGTTGAAGTAGTGTTATAAGCCATGTTACCATTATTTCTTGTGAAAGGGACAATATTGCTGTTTAACAAGCCATCCATTAATGAGAATGATGGTAGTTTTATGTGAAATGTATTCATCAAATTTAAAGGTAAGAATCTTTTCCAGAAGGAAATGTATGACATTGCAAATACACTCCTGTTTTGGAACCACAGACTTGTTATACATCTGGATTCTAGATATTGATGTATATCCTCTCAATATAGTTTGAAAATGGTGAAATTCAGTGCTTAATGTTTTATAAATAAGACATTCCCTCTAGGGTTTAAAAACATCACACTACATCTTCCTTGTAATCTGTGTAATTATTAACAGGTTTAATGCTTGTTTTTAACATTCTTCCATTATTTTTCTTAGGACATTAAGGACATATTCTATCATGGTATGTTTCTTTAATCAAGCATTAAAATACACTCTGATACTCAGAATTTTTTCATTTTCTGTGTACACTACCATTAGAAAGACATTACTTTTTAATGTATTTGTTATACAGAAGCCATTCCAGGTTAAAGAATGCTAACAAGATTTTGATACTAAGATAAAGATACAAGTATCAGATTTTGCATTACAACAGAAAACAAGATCAGAACTTAAATAACCCCAACCTAAGCTATCTTATAAATATTTAAGAAACTATATGTCCTTAAGTTGTACCCACAAAAAATCATTGAAAAAGCATCTCTGGAAATGAAATGGTATTTGCCATTTATTTCATAGCTAGTTGGGTTTCCCTGGTGGCTCAAACGGAAAAGAGTCTGCCCACAATGCAGGGCACCTGGATTTGATCACTAGGTCAGGAAGATCCCCTGGAGAAGGAACTGGCAGCCCACTCCAGTATTCTTGCCTGGGAAATACCACAGACAGAGGAGCCTGGTGGGCTACCCTCCATGGGGTCACAAAGAGTCGGACATGACTGAGCCACTAATACTTTCCCTTCACAGCTAGTTTATTGCTGTGATTTGATATAATAATGGAGACAGTGACTTACTCTAGATTGTGCTAGGGTTTTATTTTATGGATAAAATGAAGAGCAGAGAATGTATTTATTGGATGTTAAAGATAGTCTATATCTAAATTGACTGCCTAATTTTTAGTCAAATGAATTAGTCTTTTTACACCATCATAAGAAAGAGAGGTACAAAAAAAGTGAGAGAGTAAGAGAAGGAGAAAAAGAGGACTAAAATTTTAATGAACTTCATGGAGTGGAGCTAAACCTAGAGAACATGTTATTACAAACTATTTCTCTCCCAATTTAACTCAAAGCAGCTTGTCAAGATTTGTATCTTTTATTGAAGGAAACTGAAACTTAGAACAGCAATGCCCATATTTATAGCAAGTGTAAATAATAAGCCCAACTAATATACATCAAAGGTAGTCAAATATTCTAACCATTTTTATTGTTCTGTAATTGATTTTTGTCTCCTGTATCCTCAAGCTTACATCTACAGGGGGAAACTTTTGCACAAAGAAAGCAACTGAAATGGAGAGTGGAAAAGTATTCCCGAGTTTATTTCCTTTTCTATATCCAACCCCTTGTTTCTCATCCTTTGTTTCCTTAGTCAACTAGGAAGGAACTACATGTGAAAGAGTTATCACTGATGGTAGAGCAGTCATCCATACCGAGATGGGCCAAGACATCAATACCTTTAATGACTTACCTCAAAGAGCACTTCTTAAATTAATGTAAAATAAGTCCTGGAGTTCCTTAACAATTTTTGGTAGACCATAGTCAAATTACATTAGTATAATTCTCTCAAACAAAATTTTGTAAAAATACAGAATATATATATATATATATATATATATATGTGTGTATATATATATATATATAGGCATTGTTTGTTTTAGTTTAGTAGCTAAGTCATGTCCAATTCTTTTACTACACACCAGGTTATGGATTGTAGCCCACCAGATTCCTCTGTCCATGGGATTTCCCAAGCAGGAATACTGGAGTGGGTTTTTCTTTTAAAGGGGATCTTCCTGACTTAGGGATGGAACCCACAACTCCTGCATTGGCAGGTGGGTTGTTTACCACTGAGCCATCAGGGAAGCCCATATATAGCATACATTTTAATATTTAAACAGTATTGGAATTTCAAATACTGTTATACTAATTTTTTGTTGGATAATATTTATACAGTCTTTTAATTTCCATTTTGAAGCCAAATGGACATATTTTAAATAATTTTATAGTTCCAATTAAAATATTCTTTTTTTTATCTTCTATTCAGTTGAATAAACTTGTTTATTATTCTCAAACCATGACTACCTAAAATGAAAAATTATTTTTTTGTTGTTATTAGCATTATTTTTGCTTTCTTTCATGTTTGGTCATTTCTTTTCCAGCTTACTTTATCTTAGAAATTCTCATTTAATACACTATGAACTTGAACTTCAGAAATGGATATGATATTCCTCATATGCTCACAACCTTTATAGTCCAATCTCAAGAAAATTCCACATCATTTAGAGCTGGTTCTGTTGTTAATAGAATCTCAGAGAGAGTGTGATATGAATTCTCTAGGTAATATGATGTCAAGAATACTGATTTTTATACATCAAGAATACTTCTTTTTGAAGTTGCACACAATCTATAATGTGTAACACTAGCAAAGTAAAGCTCAAGATTCTCCAAGCCAGGCTTCAACAGTACATGAATCATGAACTTCCATATGTTCAAGCTGGATTTAGAAAAGGCAGAAGAACCAGAGTTCAAACTGCCAACATCTGTTGGATCATTGAAAAAGCTAGAGAGTTCCAAGAAAACATCTATTTCTGCTTTACTGACTACACCAAAGCCTTTGTGTGGATCATAACAAACTGTGGAAAATTCTTAAAGAGATGGGAATACCAGACCACCTGACCCGCCACCTGAGAAATCTGTATGCAGGTCAAGAAGCAACAGTTAGAACCAGACATGGAACAAGAGACTGGTTCCAAATTCAGAAATGAGTATGTCAAAGCTGTAAACTGTCACTCTGCTTATCTAACTTATATGCAAAATGCCTCATGAGAAATGCCGGGCTGGATGAAGCACAAGCTAGAATCAAGATTGTCGGGAGATATATCAATAACATCAGATACACAGATGACACCACCCTTATGGCAGAAAGCGAAGAAGAACTTGATGAAAATGACAGGAGAGTGAAAAAGCTGGCTTAAAACTCAGCATTCAAAAACAAAGATCATGGCATTTGGTCCCACCACTTCATGACAAACAGATGAGGTAACAATGGAAACAGTGAGAGATTTTATTTTGAGGGGCTCCAAAATCATTGCAGATGGTGACTGCAGCCTTGAAATTAAAAGTCACTTGCTCCTTGAAAGAAACACTATGACCAACCTAGACAGCATATTGAAAAGCAGAGATATTATTTTGCCAACAAAGGTCCATCTAGGCAAAGCTCTGGTTTTTCCAGTAGTCATGTATGGATGTGAGAGTTAGACTATAAAGAAGGCTGAGTGCTGAGAAACTGATGCTTTTGAACTGTGGAACTGTGGTATTGGAAAAGACTCTTGAGAGTCCCTTGGACTGCAAGGAGATCAATCCAGTCGATCCTAAAGGAAATCAGTCCTAAATATTCATTGGAAGGACTGATGCTGAAGCTGAAGCTCCAATACTTTGGCCACCTTATGTGAAGAACTGACTATTGGAAAAGACCCTGATGCTGGAAAAGATTGAAGGCAGGAGGCAAAGGGGACAGCAGAGGATGAGATGGTTGACTGGCATCAACGACTCGATGGGCATGAGTTTGAGCAAACTCCTGGAGTTGGTGATGGGTAGGGAAGCCTGGCGTGCTGCAGTACATGGAGTTGCAAAAAGTCAGACATGACTGAGCGACTGAACTGCTTGACATTCTATAATTATGTGCAAAATATGTTTATTATATGTAATAGTTGAGTAGTGTCATTACATCTTTTGAGATGCAGGACAACATGGGTGATCAGATGATTGCTCACAAGAGGAAAAGGTTTGGCATGGAAGCTGGGTAGACAACAGTCACCACTATAGGCACATTCCTGACCAGAGCTATTGAGGAAGAACCTATCAATTCACCTTTTAGTATTTGCATAAATGTCATTACATTTCTGCTTTAGCATAAAGCACATACAAACGTTACTATTGTACTTTACAAATTATCAGCATCCTATCCACTAACTCAGTTAATTGCCACCAGGTATCAATGTTTGTTTAACTTTAAAATGCTTATTACATTCAGAATTATTTACTATTTAAGGCAATACCTAAGAGTAAGTGATTTTTTCCCATAACTAGACATATAAATATTTGAAATAATAGATCTTGATCAAGTCATTTAATATTTTGCATCATTGTATTGAAGTTGGAAAGTGGGTGTTCATAACTTGAAAGCAAAACTGGTACTTCTTTCAATTTGTTTTTTAAAATACATAACTTTTGTAATATAAAATATGGTCATTCTTAAAGATTTTGTATGCTCATTGAAAAATCTAATGGTTTGTGTAGACTATATAAGCATAATACAAAATCAGTTGGTTTTTCATTCACTATTCATTTCAGTTAGTTAAAGCTTTGTGTATGGGGGCAGGACTCAGTTATGTCTGACTTTGCAGTCCCATGGACTGAAAACCCCAGGCTTCTCTGTCCATGGAATTTCCCAGGCAAGAATATTGAAGCAGGTTTCCATTTCCTACTCCAGGGTATCTTCCCGAACCATGGATCAAACCCACATCAGCAAGAGGATTTTTTACCACTAGGTCACCCATGAAGCCCAATTAAAGCTTTACTCGGTTCCTAATTGTTTGAAAAGTTAGTTACATAGTTTATGCATGCACTTCTTATGAGCCATTAGTTATTGGCAGAAAATATTTAAAATTTTAAAATATTTAAAACTAAAACTTTGATATAGATATTCATGTGTAGCAAACACCATTGAAAATGAACCAACTACTGCTTTCTATAAAATTATGTATAAATTTCACACAACAAATGTTATCATATAAAAACATGTTATATGATTCCATTTAGATAAAGCTCCCCCCAAAAATGAGGGGCTTCCTAGGTGGTACAAGTGGTAAAGAATCTGCCTGCCAATGCAGGAGACACAGGTGTGATCCTGGGTAGGGAAGATCCCCTGGAGGAGGAAATGGTAACCCACTCCAGTATTCTTGGCTTGAAAATTTCATGGACAGAGAAGCATGGTAGGCTATAGTCCATGAGATCACAAAGAGTTAGACATGACTGAACATGCTGCTGCTACTGCTGCTGCTAAGTCGCTTCAGTCGTGTCCGACTCTGTTCGACCCCAGAGATGGCAGCCCATAAGGCTCCCCTGTCCCTGGGATTCTCAAGGCAAGAACACTGGAGTGGGTTGCCATTTCCTTCTCCAGTGCAAGAAAGTGAAAAGTGAAAGTGAAGCCGCTCAGTTGTGTCTGACTCTTAGCGACCCCATGGACTGTAGCCTACCAGGCTCCTCCTCCTTTTTCCAGGCAAGAGTACTGGAGTGGGGTGCCATTGCCTTCTCCGGAACATGTATGCCCTCAAAAACAAGTGAAAGTAATATATGGTACTGGAAGTTATGCTAATGGGTGATGTCTGGAATGCAGCATGAAAGTGCTTTTAGAGACTTGGTGATGTTCTGTTTCCTGAAGAATGTGGTAGTTAAACAGGTGTAAGACATCAATGCCATGCATTTGTGCATGTTAAAGTTAATAAAATTATTGGAATCAGAGTGCTTGTTTTAAAAAATCTTACCCAAAATGAGGTATAATGAATTTTTGAACTTCTTTCTAAAAGATATAAAAATACATTGTCTTCTTATATTAAACACTTGATCAAAATAAAACATGGATTTTACCACATGGGATATATTAGACATAATAGAAACATAAGTGCTTCCTCCAATTACTATTATTAAAATGATATTTATGAAGTATTAATAAACTTTGTTCACAATTTTAAGATAGAGGGATATTAAACATTTATTAGCATTACATAATAAAACAAAAATATACTAAACTGTTAAGTTACTACATTAAGATTTTTTTTTCCATACCCTATGCTTCTTTGTATCTTTAAATTTTCTGAAATTAACATTAGTTATAACCTAAAACCATGTCATAAAAATGTTCATTTCCATTTACCTATTGATTCTAATACTAGATTTTATTCTGTGTAAAATAATCTAACAGGAAAAATATATATATTTTTACTACTGTATTTATAATAAGGAAATTTGTATGACTGAAGAATATATGATATGCATCTAAAATATACAATTATTCTCTTCAGCAAGTGATGCTGGGAAAGTTGGACAGGCACATGTAAATCAATGAAGTTAGAATATATCTTTACACCATGTACAAAAAAAAAAAAATTCAAAATGGCTTAAAGACTTAAACATAAGACATGACCATAAAACTCCCAGAAGAGATCATAGGCAAACCATTTTCTGACAAAAACATATCAATGTTTTCTTAGGACAGTGTCCCAAAGCAATAGAAAGAAGAGCAAAAATAAACAAATGATACCTAATGAAAATTACAACCTTTTGCACAGCAAAGGAAACCATAAACAAAATGAAAAGACAACCCACAGAGTGGCAGAATATATTTGCAAACAATGCAACTCACAGGGCTTAATTTCCAAAATATATAAATAGCTCATATAACTCAACAACAAAAAGCAAACAACCCAATCAAAAAATGGGCAGAAGATCTAAATGGTCTTATCTCCAAATAAAACATACAGATGGCCAATAGGCACATGAAAAGATGTTCAGCATCACTAATTACTAAAGAAATGCAAATCAAAATTGCAATGAAGTGCCACCTCACACTAATCAGAATGATTATCATTAAAAAGTATACAAATAACATGCTGGAAAGGATATGGAGAAAAGGGACTCTCTCCTACACTGTTGGTGGGAATGTAAGTTGCTACAGCCACTATGGAAAAGAGTATGGAGGTTCCTTAGAAAACTAGAGTTACTATATGAGCTAGAAATCACACTCATAGGCACAGATCTGGACAAAACTATAATTCAAAAAGATACTTGTACCTCAATGTTTATAGAATCACTATTCACAGTAGCCAAGATATGGAAACAACTTAAATGTCCATTGACAGATAAATGGATAAAGAAGATGTGGTGTGTATATATATACACAATGGGATACTACTCAGCCATAAATTCGATTATCATACTAAGTGAAGTAAATCAGAAAGAAAAAGAAAAATATAATATGACATCACTTATATGTGGAATCTAAAATATGACACAAGTGAACTTATGTATAAAACAGAAAGACTCACAGAAAACAGATTTGTGGTTTCCAAGAGGGAGCAGGGCTGTGAGAAGGGTTGGAATAATAGATTGGGGTTAGTAGATGCAAACTATTACATATAGAATAGATGGACAACAAGGTCTTACTGTAAGGAGCAGAGAACTATATTCAATATTCTGAGATAAACCACAATGGAAAAGAATATAAAAAAGAATATAGAATATATATAAATATATTGTATACATATAAAACTGAAAATCTGCTGCACATCAGAAGTTGACAGAACATTGCAAATCAGCTACACTTCAATTAAAAAGCAAAATATACCATTATGGTGATTATCATGTTATTTTTAAAAAGGTTTATAATAGTATAATAACAGTATCATAAGCTAAAATGATCTCAGAGATTGTAATTCTTTCAACATACTTTTTTAGTACTATGTACCCTGAAATAGTCTTATTAAATGAATATTTTAAATGTACAGTATTTAAAAATTAAGAACCATTCATCAAATATCAATTAGCTCTCAGATGCTGATGGTCTACAATAGCTGATGTCAGAATAATGTATTCATTATTTCATAACAAAGGCCTATAATCAAAGCTTTGTTTGCAGGGTAAGTGTGTGGAGGAAAAGTCAAGACATTCCAAAGTCTCAAGCTGGAAAAAAGTAAGGATTAAAGGGTCCTGTGTATCTTAATGCAGTTGCCTCCAAGCCCCTTGTAGTTATATTTTTTGGTAGGTCATAGATTCCTGAATTTTATCTCTATCATAAAGAAGTGGAGCCTGAGAAAGTTACTTCTTGTGCTTAACTGGCTAACGTTGCCCTTCAACTGGGTTTCTCTTGACTCCCTTATAGACTTGAGATCAATCCTAATTGTTTCCCATCTCTTCTTTGGTATAAGTAGAGTCAGGCAGTTGCCAGTTGGGCAGCTTTGGTCTGGAATCCTGGTATACTAGCTGCTCTTTCTGCATCACTCACCATATGGGAAATATTTTTAATAAGTAAAATCTCACACTTGAATAAAGTGCAGGAAGGAGAAAACTCAATACATACATGTTTGTAACAGCTCACAGAAAAGTTGGGGTAGTCCGGAGAAGCAGCATGTACTAGTTATGCAAATATATATTTTTTCTATTGAACGATGAAATTGTCTGGGTTGGCTATTTGCTTAGATGACAGAGCACAGAGGCCACCCATGAACATATGTAATCTTCATCCTCTTGCCTTTCAAATCTTTTTGAATCGAGTTTGGTTTTGGCAAGAGCATTTGAGAAACACTAATCTTAAAACAGTGAATCTCAACTCTGATTTCATTTTTTAAAATAAAGAAGCAAAGACATACCTCAGAGCAATGAAATAACTGTCTAAGGTTAAAGCCGGGAGGTTGTTATGAATGTTAAAACCTAAGAAGCCGTGCCAGGGCAGTGGTTTTCAATGTGTGACCAATGCAGTAGCAGCATACTTGTCACTTAGGAACTTGTAGGAAATATTAAAACAAAAAAACAAACCAAAAATATGGGGTCCATTTATTCCATCAGAAACCCTGGAGGTGGTACCCAGTAATTTGTGTGACAGCAAGCTCTGGAGCTAAGTCTGATCCATGGCGAAGTTTGAGAAGAACTACATGTGTAGACTAGAATGTAAAGGAGTGACTCAATGTAGTTGATGTGTATACTGGATTTCAATTTACTGCAGCAGTAAATAACAGTGACTAGGAAATTAAGTTCATTGCAAAAATTTTGCCTAGGAAAATTACCTAGATATAAACATAACTAAGTAGGAAGAGGTCCTTATCACATACTCTTCCTTATAGGATACTCCTCAATTTATGAAGGTAAACAACACTGCTATGAGTAGGCAAGTATAGAAAAAAAGAGAAACTACGTTAAATTATTTTACACTTATGCAATGTTTTCCTATTAAGTTTTTCTACAATGACTGTTTTAGTTTTATCCTCAAGTTCACCAATAAGGTGATACAGAAATTTCATATACACTTTTTATGGACAAGTAAGGATGCTGAGGCTTATTGTAAAATTACTTGTTTAAAATCCCCTGGCTAATAATAAACAGAACCTAAACCTTTGACTTTGGATCCTATATTCTAACCTATGTTAGAAAAAAAGATGGGAAAAAATGCAGTCTTTGACAGCGTAACTATTCATGAAGTTTATCCTGTGCATGTGTTTGTGGGTGCCCTTAGATTTACCAATCCCACCCCCATGACAGAAAAGGAAACTGAGCTTGTACATGTTCTGAGTTATAATTAAAACAATCAAGTCCAAGGTCTCTAAAAAGATTCTGAATAGATTGCAGATTGCTAAAATGCAGAATATAATCAAGCAAATCCAAAGAGGATTTAAAGACAAAAACTTCTCCTGCCTTAATTATATGTACTAGTTTAATAGAGAGCCTGTAATAAAGAGGGATCATTTTGTTTTTTTAGCAGAAACTCATCATCTTGCCATTTGTCATAGCAAATATTTATCTTAAAATCTGCGTGTGAACAACCTTATAACTTTTCTCTCTGTTAACTATTTGCATCTAAACTTCCCTTCAACAATAGAAAAGGTTATTCAAAGGTCTTTGACTTCTCTCATCTTCATTTAGGTCTGTGTATGCTATGGTTTTTCCTGTGGTCATGTATGGATGTGAGAGTTGGACTTTGAAGAAGGCTGAGCACAGAAGAATTGATGCTTTTGAACTGTGGTGTTGGAGAAGACTCTTGAGAGTCCCTTGGACTGCAAGGAGATCCAACCAGTCCATTCTGAAGGAGATCAGCCCTGGGATTTCTTTGGAAGGAATGATGCTAAAGCTGAAACTCCAGTACTTTGGCCACCTCATGTGAAGAGTTGACTCATTGGAAAAGATCTGATGCTGGGAGGGATTGGGGGCAGGAGGAGAAGGGGACGACAGAGGATGAGATGGCTGGATGGCATCACTGACTCAATGGACGTGAGTCTGAGTGAACTCCGGGAGCTGGTAATGGACAGGGAGGCCTGGTGTGCTGCGATTCATGGGGTCGCAAAGAGTCGGACACGACTGAGAGACTGAACTGAACTGATGAGAGCAAATGATAGAGCCTGCTGCTTCAATTACTACCATGCCACACCCATCAAAAATAAATTCAATTTTTTCTTTATATCTGTGTCTCCATTGCTGCCCTGCAAATAGGTTCGTCAGTACCATCTTTCTAGATTCCACATATATGCATTAATTTGTATTTGTTTTTCACTTTCTGACTTACTTCACTCTGTGAGGGGATATATGTATACCCAGGGCTGATCCATGTTGATGTATGGCAGAAACCAACACAATATTGTAATTATCCTTTAACTAAAAATAAATAAATAAAGGAAAAAAATCCAATTTGTTTCAACTGTATAAGAATAGAAATGTGTGAGCCCGGTTATAAAGTAAACTGAAACATAGATCATACATTACTCATTGTTCTATTATCTTGCATATACTAAGTTTGATTTTTTTTTATATTGGTTTCAGTGCCCACATCAATGTATACAGCATTGTAATGACAGAAAAGTTCAATAGAACTGGGTATCTACTGTATACCACAACATTGTGCTAGTTCCTGGGAAGTTAGGGGTGAATAACAAACATATTGCTCTACTTTGGAAAGATGATGAACAAATAATTTTGAATGCAATAAATGTTATGAATATGGAAAGATAAAGAACTGTAGATATAACCTAGATAAGAAGATATAGTAAGTCTTCCGAGAGCAAGATGCATGGCAGCTAAGCCCTAAAAGTGATTTTGTTAAATAAGGAAATGTGGTTGTTATGGAGGAGTATTTTCATTCAAAGAGAGGAGTGTGTTCAAAAGCATATACAGAACATGGCTCAACTCAGAGCAAAAAGAAGAAAAACAAGGATGAGAGTATGGGGGTGGGCGTGGGGGGCGGGGAACATGTTAAGAAACAGAAATGGGGAGGTTTTGTAGGATAGGGATAAAAACAAGAAATAGCAAAGCTTGAGAAGGAAGATAATTAGACAGCCTTGGGGGAAGAGGGAAATGAAGAGACAAAAATGGGAGTGTTAGGTCTAAGAAAATCTGGAAACTATGACAATGTGATGCATGTAGCCTGATTACTACCTACTATGTGAGGAAGGAAGAACTGTCTGTGTGTTTCCCTTACATTACATATTAGTAATATAAAGTAATCTGTAAATGCATCTTGAAACTTTATACTTGAGCTAGGAGGAACACCTTTGTATTTTTTCCATTTGCTTCTACTTTTTTCTCTCCTCTCAGCCCACATATTAATATGATGTTGCTCTTTTTCTACTCTTTGTAAGGCTAGGACTAGTCTTGATGGGCAGTTGTTTTCAATTGGCTATTTTTTCTACTTGTGAATGTTTTGTTATAAAATCATATTTTTGATAGAATTGAAAATGACCTTCTGAAGTCAGTTTATACCATATATTTTGGAATTATTTCCATTGTATTTGGAAACCTCTTTTGATCCGAATCACACAAATAAGATATTTAAGGGATACATGGGACATTCTAACTAAATGCCACCTGTACAACTAAGAACTGCCATGTTGTCTGGCATTAATTTATAGGGCTTTGAAGCCAAAGGAACCCAAGCCTTAATTCTGGCCATCTAAACCTAGGCAAGTTACTTAAAATTCTAAAGCCTCAGTGACTATCTAAAAAATAAAGAAGACAATAATTGCTTTTAAAATAACATATACAAGGTATATATCTTATAATGCTTAATAAATGTTAAATATTTTCTATACAAGGTATTTTGAAACAGGATTTTGTCATTGTTGTTCTTTGTTCAATATTGTTTATTGAGAAAATATTACATTTAGGCTACATCATCAAATCATTAATGATGTTAATTGCTATTATTACTATTAATTAATAAAGAAGGATTGCCGGATTTAAGGTCAGAATGCTTGGTAAACTGGGCTTCCCTGGTAGCTCAGTTGGTAAGGATTCTACCTGCAATGCAGGAGACCCAGGTTCTATCCCTGGGTGGGGAAGATCCCCTGGAGAAGGAAGTGGCAACCCACTCCAGTATTCTTGCCTGGAGAATCCCATGGACAGAGGAGCCTGGCAGGCTACAGTTCATGGGGTTGCAAAGAGTTGGACACGACTTATCAACTAAACCACTAGCACAACAGTAAACATCTGGGTTATTCTGTAGACAGTGTCATCTATGATTGAATTTAATGACTTGCAGTGTATGTGCATTATGTTAGGTGCACAATTTGTGCTTGTTATGCTATCTTCTCTAAATCTGGAACCGTTTATCACTGAGAGCCATAGAGAAGTAACAAAACCCTCTACAGGTTTGAGGCCCTGTTCCAAGCTCACTCATCTAATGCTCATTGGAAATGAGTTTTACACCAATGCCTGTTTGGTGCCCCACAGTCCATCCCTTTACATTTCACAGCACCATAAATCAAAGAGTTCCCACAATGCATTTCAATTCAACAGAAGGTTCAACTACAAGAACTTCCTACCAGGAACTTGAGAGGTACCCTTCCAGGAAAAATGAGATGCTAAATTACTTTGCCAAAAGTCAAGTAATATAGTCTCTGTTGTCCAAATCCTCAAGGTGCTTGGGATTGATTTCTAGCCCATCAGTAAAAAAAAAAAAAAGAATTTATTTACATGACTAAGTCCAATCTCCTTTTTTCCCTGGGAAATTATATATAATAAACATCTATATATAAAAAAGTAGTGTGCTATGGTTATTTCACCACTGCCTTCTGTGGGAATTGGACTCAGATGTCTAGGTTTTGGGGAGCATATTTCATAGTATACTCAAGAATATTGAAATGTTAATTTATAACTTCCTAAGTCAACACTTGGCAGTGGTAGAGGAAGAATCAATGACATATTAGATCCCACTGGTTCTGACTGGATTACCTGTAACACTGGAAATCCAATGTTGAAGATGTTGAATATTCCAGATGGTTCTCAGACATCACTAATAAGTTACAAAGTCCTTTTATATGCCGAGCCAATCTAAAACATTCCTGATACACTGTACATAAATGAAAAAAGAGCTTCCATTTCATGGTTATCTCTCTGGAAACTGTCAAAACAATAAAATATAACTGCCTCATCAAAATTGTTCTGTGACCTATTTGCTTTAGACAATAAAAAATATAAAATTTATTATGTATGTTTTATATTCTTGGAGAAGGAAATGGCATCCCACTCCAATATTCTTGCCTGGAGAATCCCAGGGACAGAGGAGCCTGGTGGGCTGCCATCTATGGGGTCGCACAGAGTCGGACATGACTGAAGCAACTTAGTAGCAGCAGCAGCATTTTATATTCTAATTTTCAGACACAGTTCCAACATCAGAATACGAGGATGAAGTTCACATTGGAAAATCTATAAAGAATCTTATACACTTTCCTTCTCATTTGGGACTGTGTCTACATAATGCATGGTAGAAGCAGGTGTTTGCAAGATATAAGTTCACATACACACAAATTTATATAGGTACTAAATAATTAAAAGGTTTCATTTGGTATGCAGTACATAGCACAGATGAGTTTGCAACATTAAAGTCTTTGGGGCTGTGGAATTGTATCCTGATATTCAGATTGGTGATGGATTTTTTAGTCTGGGAACAGGGAAAAGTCAACTAAACTGATGATTTTGAGATTGTACATCCCCCTAGTTCCCATCTGCTCAAGTGAAAATCATAATATTGCACTGCAGTATTAAATCAGTCAGTTCATTTGCATTCACTTCTCCCTTGGGGACTATTGTCCTCTGTCTTTTTATGTTAGAGCACATGATTAATTTATTCACTCACAGTTACACTGGAAACAAAGCTTATATTTAAGAGGTAACAGCTGTTTTAAACAGAGGTAAAAAGACAACTCTAGACTAGTGGTCCCCAATCCTTTTGGCACCAGGGACCAGTTTCATGGAAGAGTCTCCTTCACTGATGGTTTTGGCAGGGGTGGAGGGGATGGTTCAGGATGTAATGTGAGTGATGGAGAGTGATGGGGAGTAGCTGAAGAAGACTTGCTTGCTCCCACTGTTTACCTCCTGTTGTATGGCATAGTTCCTAAGAGGCCATGGACCAGTACTGGTCCATGGCCTGTGGATGGGGGACCTCTGCCCTACATGATATTTTCAGACTGAAATTTAGTTGACAGAAAGAACTTTATGGTATTAGAGTCATTGCATATTATAAAATACATACAGCACAATTTGATGTACATATTTGTGTGTATATTTTTATAAAGATGATGCAATCATATTTATACATTTAAGACAAGTAAAATATGTATGTACATAGGGATAATTTAGTTTTTCTAAAACTTTAGTACTTTGCCCACATTTCCCATAAATTATTTGTTATTAATTTGAAGATTCTAGCCCCTATATTATTACCTAATTGTCAAAATCTCTTTCAAGATATACAGTTTACAAATGAAAATAAATCAGCATATAAAAGTTAAATGATTTTATAATATAAATATTTAGGAAAGTAAATATGAAATACATGAACTTTTACCATGGCAAAATGATTTTAAAAATCAAATGAACTTATCTACTAAACAAAAATGGGTTACAACTGTAGAAGATAAACTTATGGTTTGGGGAGGAGGTGAAGGGGTGGGGAGGGATAAATTGCAAGATTGGAATTGATACATACACCCTACTGGATATAAAATAGAACTGATAAGAACCTATTCTACCACAGGAGACTCTTCAATACTCTGTAGTGACCTAAGTGGGAAAAGAATCTAAAAAGTGTGGATATATGTATATGTATAATTGATTCACATTTCTGTACATCTGAAACAAAACATTGTAGATGAACTATACCATAATACAAATTAAAATATTAAATCATATTTGAACTTAATGAATGACAAAATCAGCCTAAGACTAGTGTCTTCATATAGTTCTGAGTATTTTACAAAGTTTATGGGACTTAAAGTTAACAGGTTATGTTAATGACATTTATCATTCTTCATTCCTTATATATACATACATGCTTATCAGGTCAGTTCAGTCACTCAGTCATGTCCAACTTTTTATGACCCCATGGACTGCAGCACGCCAGGCCTCCTTGTCCATCACCAACTCCCAAAGTTTATTCAAACTCATGTCCATTGAGTCGGTGATGCCATCCAACCATCTAATCCTCTGTTGTCCCCTTCTCCTCCCACCTTCAATCTTTCCCAGCATCAGGGCCCTTTCCAATGAGTCAGTTCTTCAAATCAGGTGGCCAGAGTATTGGAGTTTCAGTTTCAGCATCAGTCCTTTCAATGAATATTCAGGACTAATTTCCTTTAGGATGGACTGGTTGGAGCTCCTTGTAGTCCAAGGAACTCTCAAGAGTCTTCTCCAACACCACAGTTCAAAAGCATCAATTTTTCAGTCCAACTTTCTTCACAGTCCAACTCTCACATCCATACATAACTACTGGAAAAACCATAGCTTTCACTAGACAGAACTTTGTTGGCAAAGTAATGTCTCTGCTTTTTAATATGCTGTTTATGTTGGTCATAACTTTTCTTCCAAGGAACAAGTATCTTTTAATTTCATGGCTGTAGTCACCATCTACAGTGATTTTGGAGGCCCACCAAAATAAAGTCTGTCACTGTTTCCATTGTTTCCCCATCTATTTGCCATGATGTGATGGGACTGGATGCCATGATCTTAGTTTTCTGAATGTTGAGCTTTAAGCCAAGTTTTTCACTCTCCTCTTTCACTTTCATCAAGAGGCTCTTTAGTTCTTCTTCACTTTCTGCCATAAGGGTGGTGTCATCTGCATATCTGACGTTATTGATATTCCTCCCGGCAATCTTGATTCCAGCTTTGCTTCATCCAGCCCAGCATTTCTCATGATGTACTCTGCATAGAAGTTAAATAAGCAAGGTGACAATATACAGCCTTGACGTACTCCTTTCCCTATTTGAAACCAGTCTGTTGGTCTATGTTCAGTTCTAACTGTTGCTTCCTGATCTGAATACAGATTTCTCGAGAGGCAGGTCAGGTGATCTGGTATTCCCATCTCTTTAAGAATTTTCCAGAGTTTGTTGTGGTCCACATAGTCAAAGACTTTGGCATAGTCAATAAAGCAGAAGTAGATGTTTTTCTGGAACTCTCTTGCTTTTTTGATGATCCAACAGATGTTGGCAACTTGATCTCTGGTCCCTCTCTGCCTTTTCTAAATCCAGCTTGAACATCTGGAAGTTCACGGTTCATGTACTGTTGAAGCCTGGCTTGGAGAATTTTGAGCATTGCTTTACCAGCATGTGAGATGAGTGCAATACATCCTTATACATACTTATATATTTATAATGTGTGTGTGTGTGTGTGTGTATATATATATATATATATATATATATATATATATATATATATACATACATGCATGCCTACAATGCAGGAGACCTGGGTTCAATCCCTTAGTTGGGAATATGCCCTGGAGAAGGGAAAGACTACCACTCCAGTGTTCTTGTATGGAGAATCCCACGGGCAGAGGAACCTGGTGGGCTACAGTCCCTGGTGTCGCAAAGAGTCGGACACAACTGAATAACTAACATTTTCATATAGGCACAGTATATAACATGTACATATTTCATAGTTATTTTCTTAATGTCCCTCAAATAAGCATAGAACTATAGTAATCACATATGAAGAACAACCAAATAACTCCAAAATGAGTATTCTTAATTATCACTTTTATGTACTTTGCTGTTCCTTGCTATATTTTCTATTCTCTTTCATATAATACAGATCCTGGGAATATTGAGTTATTCCAAGAGATACTTCTAGTGTGCCTTTATGATCTATTGACATTTATCTCTAATAAAGTCTACCATTTTTTGCTTTCTAGGTAAAATTTTAAGTTATGGTGACTCAACATTCCTCAAGTTCAACTAACACCCTGAACAGCTAGATCTATTGGCTTCTTTTTGTTAGTGTGGTTTACATTCTGAATTCCATGGTTTTACTGGCAGAGTTTGAATAGGAATGTTGGATTGTGTCATGTAGTAAAGTATTTTGATTTCCTTCATAGCTATCATTCCTCTGGACAACTACTCACTGCTACTTATCTCTGCTTGCAGTCTTTACACACAGGTATGACGATTAAATATATTTGTTACTGAATATCACCCTCTGCAGATCAATTCATTTGTTAAAAAAATTAATTTCTAAATAATCAGAATGTAAGTGATGTGAGAGGAGCAAACATTGTTTGCGTGCCTTTAAATGCCAGTAAGAATGTGTGCAGGTGTTTGGGTAGTTCAAGGGTAAGGCATCAGAGGCTTTTCCTTAAATCAGGCTTGTTTGTCCCTTTGAATGAGCTTCCTTTTGTATTCATTCCTTTTTTGGGTTTTGTGTCTGAAGATGTGATGAATATTTGTTTCCTCACTGAAGTTTTACAGAATTGAAGGGGATTCTCATAATTTAGAATTACAAAAGCAAAAATAATTTTGGGGGAGAATTCTGAAATCCTAGAAAAGTTACTGAAGGGAGTAAATTTCTCCCAAATGCGACTTTTTTCCTTTTTGCTTTCCCAGTTTAACCAACACTTAGCCATGCTATAATTTTTCAAAGTTTCTGCAAAACTAGTTTTTGTTTTGTTTTGTTTTGCTTTGCCTGTTTTAGTTTATTTCCACTGTTGTTTTAAGCCTGGTGCTGCTTATTTGATGTATGTAAGAGCCATAGCTGATTACAGATTTAAATGGGACAGAAAACATCATGAAAGAATTAGAAATTTTTAATCAGGAAGGGCCAATGTGTGCTCTTATTCCAATGTTACATTTGACAGTGGTATGCTGGTTTTGTAGCTGAGGGAATTCGTCTTATTTGAAGGGTCTTTTGTTGTTAGACATTCTGGTAGAGAAGGCACATACTTCCTTACTTATTCATTCATATGGAGATATAATTATATAATATAGATTCAATATGCTCAAAAAATACATGTTTTTGTTTTTCTTTTTAATAGAGAAAACAAAAAATCAATTTCTGTGCCTCATGTTTTTTTTCCTCATTCATGGTACCACTGGGTATAGTCTTACTGTTAAGGATGACTTGGATCAAACTAGTCTTCCTGAACACACTTGACATTGCGTACTGATTCCCTCCTTTAGAGAAGACAAGATTTTGTAACATTTTATCCATTCATGTAATCAATGTGTGTATTACCTCTATTTTGCTCCAGGCACACTGCTAGCTACTAGTGATCCAGAGATAAGCTCCTCTCCTCATGGAATTTGGTGAGTGTTCCCTGTGAACTTCAGAGGGTGTTCTCTGCCAGGACAGTGAACTCTCTAATTCTAGCAGAACCTTCTTTATTGCCTTGCTCTAAACCTCTTGTATTTTAGTGACACTTTTCACTGTATTTTTTCTATAGTAAGTAAAAATAATTTTTAAAGTAATAGAAAGTGTGAGAATGAGGAATGTGCCTTATTATCTATTCTTTCCATATTATATTTAACCTGGAAAATTGAGAAGACTGAAAGTATATGTACAAATAAAAATGTACAGTTCACCTTGTAGCCACTGATAACTACTTTACATAATTTTCTCAGATTGATTTCCAATGTAACAAATCATAAAGAAAACTTTTATAGACATTTCTCAGTCTTATTGTCTCTTTTGACAGCAAATGCTACTGGCATTTACAATTTAGCTTAATTATCAGCAAATATGAGTCCAAAAATATGCTTTATTCCAGTTCCCCTGAAATCTATGCATCTCCTAATATTAAAGTTATCCCATCTTTATTTAAAAATCTTAAATTGCACCATTTTCATCAGCAACTTATTTCTCAGAAGCAGTTTCACAGCAGTCTTTTTACCACATGTCAATCAACATGATTAGTCCTGCCAAATACTCAAAAGTAAGAAATAAAAGGGCAAAAATAAGACAGACCTGCCAGGTTTAACTTTGCAGATCAAATAATATAAAATCTCTGTATTTGTGATCATTGTAACCCTAGGAATATTTAGGAAATCAAACCAGTTAATTCTAGAGGAAAACAACCCAGAATATTCATTGGGTGCTGAAGCTAAAGCTCCAATACTTTGGCCATCTGATGGGAAGAGCCTCCGACTCATTGGAATAGACTTTGATGCTGGGAAAGATTGAGGGCAGGAGAAGAAGGGGGCAGCAGTGGATGAAATGTTTAGATAGCATCACCAATTCAATCAACATGAATCTGAGTTAACTCTGGGAGATAGTAAAAGACAGGGGAGCCTGGTTTGCTGCAGTGCATGGGGTTA